>NW_027013742.1:155000-167500 GCF_036934945.1 Oncorhynchus masou masou | reverse complement strand
TAGAATCCACTCCATTGACTGAACCTGATGATTCTGTTCCAGGTGGTTTAATCAGCTAGTAGAATCCACTCCATTTACTGAACCTGGTGATTCTGTTCCAGGTGGTTTAATCAGCTAGTAGAATCCACTCCATTTACTGAACCTGGTGATTCTGTTCCAGATGGTTTAATCAGCTAGTAGAATCCACTCCATTGACTGAACCTGATGATTCTGTTCCAGGTGGTTTAATCATTTTGAAACACATCCTTTCAGTTAGATGTCATTGCGCTCGGCTGTCCAGCTTAATATCCATCTGTGGAAAGTAAATTGAACAGTGTCGAGAGAATAGCAGGAAGGGCAAACACTAGCTAACAATAGGCCTAAAGCTATGCTTAATAGGTTTTGAATTCCCATCCTTCCATTCAAAACAACTGTGAGCGTTCGAAGTCGCCCTATAGGTACAGGTCTAGGATCAGCTTTACCCTCAACTAACTCCTAACCTTAACCATTAAGGGCTGGATGACAAACTGACTCGAGTTCAGTGTGTAAGGCCAACTTCATCCTACTCACAATATCAGGATGCATGCCTGCCATTCGTACTCTTTGCTCGGCCGTATAAAGGGGTCTGACTCGAGTGTCAGCGTCCCAAATGGCACCCTATTCCCTGAAAAGGCCTAGTGTACAACTCTTGGCCAGAACCACAAGGGAACTGGTTAAAGGTTGTGCCTTATATGATGAATAGAGTGCCACTTGGGGCGTATTGTTCCTCATGACTACGTCATGTAAAGAATCTTGTATCAAGAGTCTAGTCTTTAGACTGAAACATAATGGGAAAAGGGAGTCATGAAGTCCAGAAACATTCTGAAGGTTCTTCCATCGAAGGTCAACCTGAGTTCTACATTCTATTCCTATTATGACAGACTAAAATGGAACCTCAGGCTTCAATGCACGGTTACCTTCCATCGAAGGTCAACCTGAGTTCTACATTCTATTCCTATTCTGACGGACTAAAATGGAACCTCAGGCTTCAATGCACGGTTACCTTCCATCGAAGGTCAACCTGAGTTCTACATTCTATTCCTATTCTGACGGACTAAAATGGAACCTCTGTCTTCAATGCACGGTTACCTTCCATCGAAGGTCAACCTGAGTTCTACATTCTATTCCTATTCTGACGGACTAAAATGGAACCTCAGGCTTCAATGCACGGCTACCTTCCATCGAAGGTCAACCTGAGTTCTACATTCTATTCCTATTATGACGGACTAAAATGGAACCTCAGGCTTCAATGCACGGTTACCACGTCAATATTTTCCATTCCATCTGACGGTACTAAGAGTTCAGATCTATATGTGTGTGTGTCATAGAGCGCAGTGTGTGTGTTTGTGCATCTCAGTGTGTGTGTGTGTGTGTGTGTGTGTGTGTGTGTGTGTGTGTGTGTGTGTGTGCGCTTTGGGGAAAAGAGTTCAGACCCTAGGGGTCTTTCCTCATCTATTCGGAGGTAAACAATGTTTATTCAGTAGCAGCTGTCTGAGAGACACATCAAATCAAATCAAATATAATTTATTTATATAGCCCTTCGTACATCAGCTGATATCTCAAAGTGCTGTACAGACATCCAGCCTAAAACCCCAAACAGCAAGCAATGCAGGTGTAGAAGCACGGTGGCTAGGAAAAACTCCCTAGAAAGGCCAGAATCTAGGAAGAAACCAAGAGAGGAACCCAGCTATGTGGGGTGGCCAGTCCTTTTCTGGCTGTGCCGGGTGGAGATTATAACAGAACATGGCCAAGATGTTCAAATGTTCATAAATGACCAGCATGGTCGAATAATAATAAGGCAGAACAGTTGAAACTGGAGCAGCAGCACGGCCAGGTGGACTGGGGACAGCAAGGAGTCATCATGTGTGAAGTAAACCTTCTTAGGGACGGATGTGTGTGTGTGTGTGTGTGTGTGTGTGTGTGTGTGTGTGTGTGTGTGTGTGTGTGTGTGTGTGTGTGTGTGTGTGTGTGTGTGTGTGTGTGTGTGTGTGTGTGTGTGTGTGTGTGTGCACACACACACACACACACACACACACACACACACACATCCGTCCCTAAGAAGGTTTACTTTACAGCGGGAGATAAGGCTATACTGTATCATTAATACTATACTGTATCATTAAGACTATACTGTATCATTAATACTATACTGTATCATTAATACTATACTGTATCATTAAGACTATACTGTTTCATTAATACTATACTGTATCACCAATTTGTAAGTCGCTCTGGATAAGAGCGTCTGCTAAATGACTTAAATGTAAATGTAAATGTATCATTAATACTATAATGAATCATTAATACTATACTGTACCTTTAATACTATACTGTACCATTAATACTATTATGTACCATTAAGACTATACTGTGTCATTCAGGCTATACTGTACCATAAATACTATACTGTACCATTAAGGCTATAATGTATCATTAATACTATACTGTATCATTAATACTATACTGTACCATTAATACTATACTGTACCATTAAGGCTATACTGTATCATTAATACTATACTGTATCATTAAGACTATACTGTATCATTAATACTATACTGTATCATTAATACTATACTGTGTCATTAATAATATACTGTATTATTGAGACTATACTGTATTATTAAGACTATACTGTATCATTAATACTATACTGTATCATTAATACTATACTGTATCATTAATACTATACTGTGTCATTAATAATATACTGTATCATTAATACTATACTGTATCATTAAGACTATACTGTATCATTAATACTATACTGTATTATTAATAATATACTGTATCATTAATACTATACTGTATTATTAATACTATACTGTATCATTAAGACTATACTGTATCATTAATACTATACTGTATTATTAATACTATACTGTATCATTAATACTATACTGTATCATTAATACTATACTGTACCATTAATACTATACTGTGTCATTAATAATATACTGTATCATTAATACTATACTGTATCATTAAGACTATACTGTATCATTAATACTACACTGTACCATAAATACTATACTGTACCATTCAGGTAGCTTTCCTACAGCCTGCAGAGAGGAACATCCAGACCTTGATGGTCGGTAACCCAGTGTTGAAAAAAAGAGGAGAGAAAGAGAGAGTCACAGACAGACAGACAGACAGACAGACAGACAGACAGACAGACATACAGACAGAGCGAGAGAGAGAGAGAGAGAGACAGACAGACAGACAGACAGACAGACAGACAGACAGACACAGAGAGTGAGACAGACAGACAGAGAGAGAGAGAGAGAGAGTGAGAGAGAGAGAGACAGACAGACAGACAGACAGACAGACAGACAGACAGACAGACAGAGAGAGAGAGAGAGAGAGAGTGAGAGAGAGAGAGAGAGAGAGAGAGACAGACAGACAGACAGACAGACAGACAGACAGACAGACAGACAGACAGACAGACAGAGAGCGAGAGAGACAGACAGACAGACAGACAGACAGACAGACAGAGAGAGACAGACAGACAGACAGACAGACAGACAGACAGACAGACAGACAGACAGACAGACAGAAAATGATGTATACCCCATAGACCCTAATTTCAACGACAGAGAAAGAAAAGGAGAGAAAGTAAGAAAGAGAGATCGAGAAATGGAGTTCACCTGGGGAGGCTTTATCCGTTTACTCAAACAAGGGGAGCTAAAACACAAATCCATTTGCATTGATTACACCTCACACATCAGAGCTGTTCTGTAATTTGGCTAAATAGCACCCTATTCCCTACATAGTGCACTACTTTTGATCAGAACTCCATTGGCACTGGTAAAAAAGTAATGCACTATGTAATGAATAGGGTGTTATTTGTGACGTACGCTAAAAACACTGCCTCACGGATTCTCTACATCACTAACAGCTGTCCATAATGACATGATGTTGACAGAACACTTCAAAGGAACACAAAAGTCTATAATGTAATAGAAGCTCTGCATATGCTATCACCCGCGTATTCGTGTGTGTGTGGGCTGTGTGTGTGTCTGTAAGGGGGAGGGGGGTATGTGTGTCTGTGTGTGGTGTGTGTGTGTGTGTAGGGGGGTATATGTTTGTGTTTGGGAGTGTGTGTGTGTGTGTGTCTGTGAGGGGGAGGGGGTATGTGTGTCTGTGTGTGGTGTGTGTGTGTGTGGGCTGTGTGTGTGTCTGTGAGGGGGAGGGGGGTATGTGTGTCTGTGTGTGGTGTGTGTGTGTGTGTGTGTGTGTAGGGGGGTATATGTTTGTGTTTGGGAGTGTGTGTGTGTGTGTGTGTGTGTGTCTGTGAGGGGGAGAGGGGGTGTATGTGTGTGTGTGAAGGAGGGGTATGTGTGTGTGTGGGGTGTGTGTTTGTGTGTGTAGGGTGTGTGTGTGTGTTGGAGATTCATCAGTTTCTCTACCATTGCTGGAGATGCAGGGGACAGGGGAGGTCCCTTAATTGAGAAAAATGCACAAACACACACACACACACACACACACACACACACAACCACACACATTTTCACATATGAACACACACACACACTTTCACATATGAACACACACACACACACACTGCTAATACTCTGGAGTTGTGGGCCAAGATGCTGTGTGGAACAGATGGCCTAAACTCTGGAGGACTGAACAACGAGATGGAGGTCAGAGAAACCATGGAAGACAGGAAGGAATCAAGGAAGACAGGAAGGAACCAAGGAAAACAGGAAGGGACCAAGGAAGATAGGAAAGAACCAAGGAAGATAGGTAGGAACCAAGGAAGACAGGAAGGAACCAAGGAAGACAGGAAGTAACCAAGGAATACAGGAAGGAACCAAGGAAGGAACCAAGGAATACAGGAAGGAACCAAGGAAGACAGGAAGGAACCAATGATGACAGGTAGGAACCAAGGAAGACAGGAAGTAACCAAGGAATACAGGAAGGAACTAAGGAAGGAACCAAGGAATACAGGAAGGAACCAAGGAAGACAGGAAGGAACCAATGATGACAGGTAGGAACCAAGGAAGACAGGAAGTAACCAAGGAATACAGGAAGGAACTAAGGAAGACAGGAAGAAACCTTGGAAAACAGGAAGGAACCAATGAAGAAACCAAGAAAGTAAAAAAGGAAGACAGATAGGAACCAAGGAAGACAGTGAAGAGATTGACAGATGGGGGAACTAGGAGATGGGGTAGATGGAGAATGAGAGAGGGGGATCTAGGAGAGGGGGTAGACGGAGAATGAGAGGGGGAACTAGGAGAGGAGGTAGATGGAGAATGAGAGAGGGGAACTAGGAGAGGGGTAGATGGAGAATGAGAGGGGGGAACTAGGAGATGAGGTAGATGGAGAATGAGAGAGGGGGAACTAGGAGAGGGGGTAGACAGAGAATGAGAGGGGGAACTAGGAGAGGGGGTAGATGGAGAATGAGAGAAGGGGAACTAGGAGAGGGGGTAGATGGAGAATGAGAGAGGGGGAACTAGGGGAGGGGGTAGACGGAGAACTGTGAGGGGGGAAGTAGGAGAGCGGGTAGATGGAGAATGAGAGAGGGTAACTAGGAGATGAGGTAGATGGAGAATGAGAGAGGGGGAACTAGGAGAGGGGGTAGATGGAGAATGAGAGAGGGGGAACTAGGAGAGGGGGTAGATGGAGAATGAGAGGGGGAACTAGGAGAGGGGGAAGATGGAGAATGAGAGGTGGGGAACTAGGAGAGGGGGTAGATGGAGAATGAGAGAGGGGAACTAGGAGAGGGGGTAGATGGAGAATGAGAGAGGGGGAACTAGGGGAGGGGGTAGATGGAGAATGAGAGAGGGTTAACTAGGAGAGGGGGTGGATGGAGTATGAGAGAGGGGGAACTAGGAGAGGGGTAGATGGAGAATGACAGATAGGGAACTAGGAGAAGGGGTAGATGGAGAATGAGAGAGGGGAACTAGGAGAGGGGTATATGGAGATTGAGAGAGGGGGTAGATGGAGCATGAGAGAGGGGGAAATAGGAGAGTGGTTAGAGGGTGATTGACAGATGGGGAACTAGGAGAGGGGGTAGAGGGAAAATGACACTAGGAGAGGGGGTAGATGGAGAATGAGAGAGGGGAACTAGGAGAAGGGGTAGAGGGAGAATGAAAGAGGGGGACAAGGAGAAGGGTTAGATGGAGATCGTCAGATGGGGAACTAGAAAAGGGGGTATATGGAGATTGAGAGGGGACACTGGGAGAGTGGGTAGAGGGAGAATGACAGATGGGGGAATTAGGAGAGGGGGTAGAGGGAGATTGAGAGAGGGAGAAATAGAAGAGGGTGTAGAGGGATAACGAAAAGGGGAGACTAAGAGAGGGGGTAGATGGAGAATGAGAGAGGGGACATAGGAGAGGGGGTAGAGGGAGATTGACAGATAGGGACACTAGGAGAGGGGGTAGATGGAGAATGAGAGAGGGGGAACTAGGAGAGGGGGTAGATGGAGAATGAGAGAGGGGGAACTAGGGGAGGGGGTAGATGGAGAATGAGAGAGGGGGAACTAGGAGAGGGGGTGGATGGAGTATGAGAGAGGGGGAACTAGGAGAGGGGGTAGATGGAGAATGACACTAGGAGAGGGGGTAGAGTGAAAATGAGAGAGGGGGAACTAGGAGAAGGGGTAGAGGGAGAATGAGAGAGGGGGAACTAGGAGAGAGGGTAGATGGAGAATGACAGATGGGGAACTAGGAGAGGGGGTATATGGAGAATGAGAAGGGGACACTGGGAGAGGGGGTAGAGGGGGAATGACAGATGGGGGAATTAGGAGAGGGGGTAGAGGGAGATTGATAGATGGGGAACTAGGAGAGGGGGTAGAGGGAGATTGGGAAAGGGGGAACTAGAAGAGGGGGTATATGGAGAATGAGAGAGGAGACCGAGGGGAGGGGTTAGAGGGAGATTGACAGATAGGGACACAAGGAGAGGTGTTAGAGGGAGAATGAGTGAGGCGGGGACTGGGCGAGGGGGTAGAGGGAGATTGACAGATGGGGGAACTAGGAGAGGAGGTAGAGGGAGATTGGCAGATGGGGGCACTAGAAGAGGGGGTAGAGGGAGATTGACAGATGAGGAACTGGGAGAGGGGGTAGAGGGAGATTGACAGATGGGCGCACTAGCAGTGGGGGTAGAGGGAGAATGAGAGAGGCGGGGACTGGGCGAGGGGGTAGATTGAGAATTGGAGAGGGGGACACAGGGAGAGGAGGTAGAGGGAGAATGAGCGAGGGGAAAATAGGAGAGGTGGTAGATGGAGATTGAGAGAGGGGACACTAGGAGAGTGGGTACTAGTAGAGAGAGGGGGTAGAGGGAGAATGAGAGATGGGGTAGATGGAGATTGACAGAGGGGGACTAGGAGAGGGGGTAGATGGAGAATGAGAGAGGGGACCCTGGAGAGGGGGTAGATGGAGAATTACAGAGGAGTAACTAGGAGAGGGGGTAGAGGGAGATTGACAGATGGGGAACTAGCAGAGGGGGTAGACGGCGAATGACAGATGGGTGCACTAGGAGAGGGGGTAGATGGAGAGTGACAGAGGAGGAACTAGGAGAGGGGTAGATGGAGAATGACAGAGGAGGAACTAGTAGAGGTGGTAGATGGAGAATGACAGAGGAGGAACTAGGAGAGGTGGTAGATGGAGAATGACAGAGGAGGAACTAGGAGAGGGGGTAGAGGGAGAATTACAGAAGAGGAGCAAGGAGAGGGGGTAGATGGAGAATGACAGAGGAGGAACTCGGAGAGGGAGTAGAGGGAGAATGACAGAGGAGGAACTAGGAGAGGGGGTAGATGGAGAATGACAGAGGATGAACTAGGAGAGGTGGTAGATGGAGAATGACAGAGGAGGAACTAGGAGAGGGGTAGATGGAGAATGACAGAGGAGGAACTAGGAGAGGTGGTAAATGGAGAATGACAGAGTAGGAACTAAGAGAGGGGGGTAGAGGGAGAATTACAGAGTAGGAATTAAGAGAGGGGGTAGATGGAGAATGACAGAGTGTGTGTGTGTGAGTACATTTGTGTGTGTGTGTGAGTCGATGTGTGTGTGTGTGAGAGAGTCCATGTGTGTGTGTGTGTGTGTGTGAGTCCATATGTGTGTGTGTGTGTGAGTCCATGTGTGTGTGTGTGTGAGTCCATGTGTGTGTGTGTGAGTCCATTTGTGTGTGTGTGAGTCCGTGTGTGTGTGTGTGTGTGTGTGTGTCCGTGTGTGTTTGTGTGAGTCCGTGTGTGTGTGTGTGTGTGTGTGTGTGTGTGTGTGTGTGTGTGTGTGTGTGTGCGTGTGTGTGTGTGTCCGTGTGTGTGTGCGAGTCCGTGTGTGTGTTTGTGATTCCATGTGTGTGTGTGAGTCCGTGTGTGTGTGTGTGAGTCCATGTGTTTGTGTGTGATTCCATATGTGTGTGTGCGTGAGTCCATGTGTGTGTGTGCATGAGTCCACGTGTGTGTGTGAGTCCGTGCGTGTATGTGTGTGAGTGTTTGAACATAGAGCAGGCCTGAGGATTGTTGGTTGGCTGGCTGACTGGTTGGTTGGCTGGCTGACTGGTTGGCTGACGTTTTGTATTCCTCTTCTCTCCCCCTCTCTTCACCCCCTCCCTTTATATTGTTTCCTCTCTCTCTGACCATCTCTATCTACCCCCCCAACACCCCCCCCCCCCCTTGCACTCTCTCTACAACCTCCCTTCCCTCCCTCTCTCTCTAATCATTGCTTGGGGCCCAGCAAACGGACGACAAAGGTTAACTCTCCCCGGAGGACGAGATGAGCGATTGCAAATGAGGCAGAGGATGAGCCACAGAAGCAGGCAGCTGAAGGGAGGGAGCCAACGTGTGGAGAGGCAGACCTTAAACAACACTGACACACCAGAGGAGAGAGAACCAAAATGAAGTGTTTCTAGTTTTTTTCTTCTCTCCTCTGTTTCTCTCACCCTGTTTTTAACTCCTGGAAACTCATTATTCTGATCACAGCAGTAGAGGACACACACACACACACACACACACACATGCACACTCACTCACACACACACACACACACACACACACACACACACACACACACACACACACACACACACACACACACACACACACACACACACACACACACACACACACACACACACACACCACAAACTCACACACACACACACACACACACACATTAGCGGGTTCTGGATGGTTGGGTTTTGCGTCATGTTTTGTGCCCTACCAAGACCCTGCTAGGCTAGTTTATAATAATTGGACAGTAGTTCAAGTGTGTGTGTGTGTGTGTGTGTGTGTGTGTCTGTCTGTCTGTCTGTCTGTCTGTCTGTCTGTCTGTCTGTCTGTCTGTCTGTCTGTCTGTCTGTCTGTCTGTATGTCTGTCTGTCTGTCTGTCTGTCGCTCTCTCTGTCTGTCTGTCTGTCTGTCTGTCTGTCTGTCTGTCTGTCTGTCTGTCTCTCGCTCTCTCTCTCTCCCTCTCTGTCTGTCTGTCTGTCTGTCTGTCTGTCTGTCTGTCTGTCTGTCTGTCTGTCTGTCTATCTGTCTGTCTGTCTGTCTGTCTGTGTGTGTGTGTGTATATATATGTTTGTGTTTCTGTGTGTCTTTGTGTGTGTGTGTCTTTCTGTCTCTGTGTGTTTTTGTGTCTATTTGTCTTTCTGTGTGTCTCTGTGTGTCTTTGTGTCTATGTGTGTTTCTGTGTGTCTATGTGGGTTTCTGTGTGTCTATGTGTGTCTATGTGTGTTTCTGTGTGTCTACGTGTGTTTCTGTGTGTCTATGTGTGTCTATGTGTGTGTCCGTGTGTCTATGTGTGTTTCTGTGTGTCTATGTGGGTTTCTGTGTGTCTATGTGTGTTTCTGTGTGTCTATGTGTGTTTCTGTGTGTCTATGTGGGTCTGTGTGGTTCTGTGTGTCTCTGTGTTTCTGTGTATTTATATGTTTCTCAGTGTGTCTTTGTGTGTCTTTGTGTTTCTGTGTGTCCCTGTGTGTTTCTCTGTGTTTCTGTGTGTTTCTGTGTTTTTCTATGTGTCTCTGTGTTTCTGTGTGTGTCTGTGTGTCTCTTTTTGTCTGTGTGTCTTTGTGTGTTTCTGTGTGGTTCTGTGTGTCTCTGTGTGTCTGTGTGTCTCTTTGTGTCTGTGTGTCTCTGTGTGTTTCTATGTTTTTCTATGTGTTTCTGTGTGTTTCATTGTGTCTCTGTGTGTCTGTGTGTCTGTGTGTCTTTATGTGTTTCTGTGTGTCTCTTTGTCTTGTGTGTTTCTGTGTGTTTCTGTGTGTGTCTGTGTGTGTGTCTGTGTGTCTCTTACAACCTCCTCCCTCTTCTCCCCTTTCCCTCTGTCTGCCTCCTTCCTTCTCTCTCTGCTTTTTCCATCCTGCCCCCTCCCTCTTCTCCCCTTTCCCTCTGTCTGCCTCCTTCCCTCTCTCTCTGCTTTTTCCATCCTGCCCCCTCCCTCTCCTCCCCTTTCCCTCTGTCTGCCTCCTTCCCTCTCTCTCTGCTTTTTCCATCCTGCCCCCCTCCCTCTCCTCCCCTTTCCCTCTGTCTGCCTCCTTCCCTCTCTCTCTGCTTTTTCCATCCTGCCCCCTCCCTCTCCTCCCCTTTCCCTCTGTCTGCCTCCTTCCTTCTCTCTCTGCTTTTTCCATCCTGCCCCCTCCCTCTCCTCCCCTTTCCCTCTGTCTGCCTCCTTCCCTCTCTCTCTGCTTTTTCCATCCTGCCCCCTCCCTCTTCTCCCCTTTCCCTCTGTCTGCCTCCTTCCTTCTCTCTCTGCTTTTTCCATCCTGCCCCCCTCCCTCTTCTCCCCTTTCCCTCTGTCTGCCTCCTTCCTTCTCTCTCTGCTTTTTCCATCCTGCCCCCTCCCTCTCCTCCCCTTTCCCTCTGTCTGCCTCCTTCCCTCTCTCTCTGCTTTTTCCATCCTGCCCCCCTCCCTCTTCTCCCCTTTCCCTCTGTCTGCCTCCTTCCTTCTCTCTCTGCTTTTTCCATCCTGCCCCCCTCCCTCTCCTCCCCTTTCCCTCTGTCTGCCTCCTTCCCTCTCTCTCTGCTTTTTCCATCCTGCCCCCTCCCTCTTCTCCCCTTTCCCTCTGTCTGCCTCCTTCCTTCTCTCTCTGCTTTTTCCATCCTGCCCCCTCCCTCTTCTCCCCTTCCCTCTCTCTCTGCTTTTTCCATCCTGCCCCCTCCCTCTCCTCCCCTTTCCCTCTGTCTGCCTCCTTCCCTCTCTCTCTGCTTTTTCCATCCTGCCCCCTCCCTCTTCTCCCCTTTCCCTCTGTCTGCCTCCTTCCTTCTCTCTCTGCTTTTTCCATCCTGCCCCCTCCCTCTCCTCCCCTTTCCCTCTGTCTGCCTCCTTCCCTCTCTCTCTGCTTTTTCCATCCTGCCCCCTCCCTCTTCTCCCCTTTCCCTCTGTCTGCCTCCTTCCTTCTCTCTCTGCTTTTTCCATCCTGCCCCCCTCCCTCTCCTCCCCTTTCCCTCTGTCTGCCTCCTTCCCTCTCTCTCTGCTTTTTCCATCCTGCCCCCTCCCTCTTCTCCCCTTTCCCTCTGTCTGCCTCCTTCCCTCTCTCTCTGCTTTTTCCATCCTGCCCCCTCCCTCTCCTCCCCTTTCCCTCTGTCTGCCTCCTTCCCTCTCTCTCTGCTTTTTCCATCCTGCCCCCTCCCTCTTCTCCCCTTTCCCTCTGTCTGCCTCCTTCCTTCTCTCTCTGCTTTTTCCATCCTGCCCCCTCCCTCTCCTCCCCTTTCCCTCTGTCTGCCTCCTTCCCTCTCTCTGCTTTTTCCATCCTGCCCCCTCCCTCTCCTCCCCTTTCCCTCTGTCTGCCTCCTTCCCTCTCTCTCTGCTTTTTCCATCCTGCCCCCTCCCTCTCCTGCCCTTTCCCTCTGTCTGCCTCCTTCCCTCTCTCTCTGCTTTTTCCATCCTGCCCCCTCCCTCTCCTCCCCTTTCCCTCTGTCTGCCTCCTTCCCTCTCTCTCTGCTTTTTCCATCCTGCCCCCCTCCCTCTCCTCCCCTTTCCCTCTGTCTGCCTCCTTCCCTCTCTCTCTGCTTTTTCCATCCTGCCCCCCTCCCTCTCCTCCCCTTTCCCTCTGTCTGCCTCCTTCCTTCTCTCTCTGCTTTTTCCATCCTGCCCCCTCCCTCTCCTCCCCTTTCCCTCTGTCTGCCTCCTTCCCTCTCTCTCTGCTTTTTCCATCCTGCCCCCTCCCTCTTCTCCCCTTTCCCTCTGTCTGCCTCCTTCCTTCTCTCTCTGCTTTTTCCATCCTGCCCCCTCCCTCTTCTCCCCTTTCCCTCTGTCTGCCTCCTTCCTTCTCTCTCTGCTTTTTCCATCCTGCCCCCTCCCTCTCCTCCCCTTTCCCTCTGTCTGCCTCCTTCCCTCTCTCTCTGCTTTTTCCATCCTGCCCCCCTCCCTCTTCTCCCCTTTCCCTCTGTCTGCCTCCTTCCTTCTCTCTCTGCTTTTTCCATCCTGCCCCCTCCCTCTCCTCCCCTTTCCCTCTGTCTGCCTCCTTCCCTCTCTCTCTGCTTTTTCCATCCTGCCCCCTCCCTCTTCTCCCCTTTCCCTCTGTCTGCCTCCTTCCTTCTC
>NW_027013742.1:145000-152500 GCF_036934945.1 Oncorhynchus masou masou | reverse complement strand
TAAATAGAGATGTTAAATAGAGATGTTAAATAGCCATGTAGAATAGAGATGTTGAATAGTCATGTTAAATAGTCATGTTAAATAGCCATGTTAAATAGCCATGTTAAATAGCCATGTTAAATAGTCATGTTAAATAGTCATGTTAAATAGCCATGTTAAATAGCCATGTTAAATAGCCATGTTAAATAGCCATGTTGAATAGCCATGTTAAATAGAGATGTTAAATAGAGATGTTAAATAGAGATGTAGAATAGAGATGTTGAATAGAGATGTTAAATAGTCATGTTGAAAAGCCATTTTAAATAGCCATGTTAAATAGCCATGTTAAATAGCCATGTTGAATAGTCATGTTAAATAGCCATGTTAAATAGAGATGTTGAATAGAGATGTTAAATAGGCATGTTAAATAGAGATGTTAAATAGAGATGTTAAATAGAGATGTTAAATAGCCATGTAGAATAGTCATGTTAAATAGAGATGTTGAATAGAGATGTTAAATAGCCATGTAGAATAGCCATGTTAAATAGCCATGTAGAATAGCCATGTTAAATAGCCATGTTAAATAGCCGTGTTAAATAGCCATGTAGAATAGCCATGTTAAATGGAGATGTTGAATAGAGATGCTGAATAGAGATGTTAAATAGCCATGTTGAATAGCCATGTTAAATAGAGATGTTAAATAGAGATGTTAAATAGAGATGTTAAATAGCCATGTAGAATAGAGATGTTGAATAGAGATGTTAAATAGTCATGTTAAATAGTCATGTTGAATAGCCATGTTAAATAGCCATGTTAAATAGCCATGTTGAATAGTCATGTTAAATAGAGATGTTGAATAGAGATGTTAAATAGTCATGTTAAATAGAGATGTTAAATAGCCATGTAGAATAGTCATGTTAAATAGAGATGTTGAATAGAGATGTTAAATAGCAATGTAGAATAGCCATGTTAAATAGCCATGTAGAATAGCCATGTTAAATAGCCATGTAGAATAGCCATGTTAAATAGAGATGTTGAATAGAGATGTTAAATAGCCATGTAGAATAGCCATGTTAAATAGCCATGTTAAATAGCCATGTTAAATAGCCGTCTTAAATAGCCATTTTATATAGCCATTTTAAATAGTTATGGTAAATAGTTATGTTAAATAGTCATGTTGAACAGCCATGTAGAATAGCCATGTTAAATAGAGATGTTGAATAGAGATGTTAAATAGCCATGTAGAATAGCTATGTTAAATAGCCATGTTAAATAGCCATGTTAAATAGCCGTGTTAAATAGCCATTTTAAATAGTTATGGTAAATAGTTATGTTAAATAGCCATGTTAAATAGTCATGTTGAACAGCCATGTTAAATAGCCATGTTAAATAGCCATGTTAGATAGTCATGTTGAATAGTCATGTTAAATAGTCATGTTAAATAGCCATGTTAAATAGCCGTGTTAAATAGCGATGTAGAATAGCCATGTTGAATAGCCATGTTAAATAGTCATGTTGAATAGTCATGTTGAATAGCCATGTTGAATAGCCATGTTAAATAGCCATGTTAAATAGTCATGTTAAATAGCCATGTTAAATAGCCATGTAGAATAGCCATGTTGAATAGCCATGTTGAATAGCCATGTTAAATAGCCATGTTAAATAGCCATGTTGACTAGCCATGTTGAATAGCCATGTTGAATAGCCATGTTAAATAGCCATGTTGAATAGCCATGTTAAATAGCCATGTTAAATAGCCATGTTGAATAGCCATGTTGAATAGTCATGTTAAATAGCCATGTTAAATAGCCATGTTAAATAGCCTTGTTAAATCGCCATGTTGAATAGCCATGTTGAATAGCCATGTTGAATAGTCATGTAGAATAAACATGTTGAATAATCATGTAGAATAAACATGTTGAAAAGTCATGTAGAATAAACATGTTGAATAGTCATGTAGAATAAACATGTTGAATAAACATGTTGAATAGCCGTGTTAAATAGCGATGTAGAATAGCCATGTTGAATAGCCATGTTAAATAGTCATGTTGAATAGTCATGTTGAATAGCCATGTTAAATAGCCATGTTAAATAGCCATGTTAAATAGCCATGTTGAATAGCCATGTTAAATAGCCATGTAGAATAGCCATGTTGAATAGCCATGTTAAATAGCCATGTTAAATAGCCATGTTAAATAGCCATGTTGAATAGCCATGTTAAATAGCCATGTAGAATAGCCATGTTGAATATCCATGTTAAATAGCCATGTTAAATAGCCATGTTAAATAGCCATGTTGAATAGCCATGTTAAATAGCCATGTAGAATAGCCATGTTGAATAGCCATGTTAAATAGCCATGTTAAATAAACATGTTAAATAAACATGTTGAATTGTAAGTATGGGAAGTAAGTAAGATAAGTGTTTATGCCAGTGGAATTGGGCTGCACTTTAACAGACTATACACATATCCTGTGAACTCTTATCAAGAGTGGACTGTAATTGTATGGTTCTCAATACAACACTGACCTTCAGTTGAATCCACCTGGCTTCTGTCCAGAAAGCATGGACTAAATTAGAACACCATTTCCACTGATGATGGCCTGAACCCAAGCCTCAGGTTTGGATATTTTCATGATATTTAATCAACAGTGTGCGGGTCTCTATGTCTTCCCCTAACCCGGAACAGGTTACCATGGCTATTTGTTGTTATGGATGTCTATGACGATGTGGAAGTGGCTCTTAGAGTATAATCAAATAGCCATGTTAAATGGAGATGTTAAATCATCCCTTATCACACGTGCTCTTGTCAGGAGTGGTGGACTCTAGTGTGACCTCTCTTTTCATCACCAACCCACACACCATAGGATGCTTTAAACCATCATGGTATTCTTGTACATTACAGTTGTATTGGGATTGTAGATTACAGTTGTATTGCGATTGTAGATTACAGTTGTATTGTGATTTTAGATTACAGTTGAATTGTGATTTTAGATTACAGTTGTATTGCGATTGTAGATTACAGTTGTATTGTGATTGTAGATTACAGTTGTATTGTGATTGTAGATTACAGTTGTATTGTGATTGTAGATTACAGTTGTATTGTGATTTTAGATTACAGTTGTATTGCGATTGTAGATTTAAACCGTCATGGTATTCTTGTACATTACAGTTGTATTGTGATTGTAGATTACAGTTGTATTGTGATTGTAGATTACAGTTGTATTGTGATTGTAGATTACAGGTGTATTGTGATTGTAGATTACAGTTGTATTGTGATTGTAGATTACAGTTGTATTGTGATTGTAGATTACAGTTGTATTGTGATTGTAGATTACAGTTGTATTGTGATTGTAGATTACAGTTGTATTGTGATTGTAGATTACAGTTGTATTGCGATTGTAGATTTAAACCATCATGGTATTCTTGTACATTACAGTTGTATTGTGATTGTAGATTACAGTTGTATTGTGATTGTAGATTACAGTTGCATTGTGATTGTAGATTACAGTCGTATTGTGATTGTAGATTACAGTTGTAATGCGATTGTAGATTCCAGTTGTATTGGATTGTAGATTACAGTTGTATTGTGACTGTAGATTACAGTCGTATTGTGATTGTAGATTACAGTCGTATTGTGATTGTAGATTACAGTTGTATTGTGATTGTAGATTACAGTTGTATTGCGATTGTAGATTACAGTTGTATTGTATTGTAGATTACAGTTGTATTGTGACTGTAGATTACAGTTGTATTGTGATTGTAGATTACAATTGTATTGTGATTGTAGATTACAGTTGTATTGTGATTGTAGATTACAGTTGTATTGTGATTGTAGATTACAGTTATATTGTGATTGTAGATTACAGTTGTATTATGATTGTAGATTACAGTCGTATTGTGATTGTTGTCACGTTCTGACCATAGTTCTGTTATATTATCTTTGTTTTAGTATGGTCAGGGCGTGAGTTGGGGTGGGCAGCCTATGTTTGTTTTTCTCCAGCATCACTGTGTAGTCTCTTCCATCCTATAGACTCAGTAAATGGAGATAGTCTGGACCTCATCACCAGCTTCACCATGTAGTCACTTCCATCCTATAGACTCAGTACATGGAGATAGTCTGGACCTCTTCACTATAAAAGCCATTCACTTTCACATTCAAATTCACACACACACACACACACACACACACACACACACACACACACACACACACACACACACACACACACACACACACACACACACACACACACACACACACACACACACACACACACACACACACACACACACTCCTCCCATCCTCCCTGTCTGTCCCCCCCTTCCTCCTTTTTTCTCTCCCTCAGCCTCGTCTCAGGTCTGATATTGTGTGGTGAACTTGGCTAAAGTTTATTAAACGAGATGGCTGAAAGTGGCTCTAGGGCCAGAACCAGACACACAGACACACACTCTCTCTCTCCCTCTTGTCGTCCCTGAAAGCATGTAAACACATCATACTGTATATGACCTCATATCCTGAAATAGAATGAATTTCACCCTGTGACCCCAGTAACGATGTAGGTCAAAGGTTAGGGGTGTCAGTTCTAACACCTCATTGGATAAGACATGCTCAGATTAAGCTATGGCCGAGGGGCCTCTGTTCTCGGAGAAATGGTGGAGCATTGGATGTCTTAACACCACACACACACACACACACACAACACACACACACACACACACAGACACACACACACACACACACACACACACACACACACACACACACACACACACACACACACACACACACACACACACACACACACACACACACACACACACACACACACGCACACGCACACATACACACACACATGCGTATGCAGACACACACACACACCACACACACACACAGACACACACACACACACGCACATTCCACACACACGCACAAACACACGCACACATACACACCACACCCGCACACATGCACGCAAAGACACACGCACGCATATACAGACACAAACACACACACAAGTGAAGCACATGTGAAAGCTTTGTGAAGGCCTGTAACTCCTCTGCCTCAAGCCGCCAAATTGTTAACTGTTTGGTGGTTCATACCGCTAACACACTTCAGGAGGGTGGTCTGGTGTGCCAGCGAGGCAGAGGTCCTGGGTTGAAACCTCGGTGTGAGCCGAATCAGAAGGAAGTGGTACTCACTAAGCCAACGCAGCGTGACGTCCTTTACACTCGGATACACATGCTTACGCGTGTACACACTTTCCTAAGAACGCATACGCATGCACGGACACACACACACACCCTTCCCTCGCTCCTTCCCCCTTCATCACGCACCCCTCCAGCCAAGACAAGTCTATTCTAATTACACACCAACACCTCCTATTAGATTTCATCCTTTCTTTTGTTATTTCACCCAATGGCTTTGTTTTCTCTCTAGTCCTTCATCTGCTATAGCTGTGTGTTTATGAGAACAGAGCTGTGTGTTTATGAGAACAGAGCTGTTTCTGATAGCTGTGTGTTTATGAGAACAGAGCAGTTTCTGATAGCTGTGTGTTTATGAGAACAGAGCTGTGTGTTTATGAGAACAGAGCTGATTCTGATAGCTGTGTGTTTATGAGAACAGAGCTGTGTGTTTATGAGAACTGAGCTGTGTGTTTATGAGAACAGAGCTGTTTCTGATAGCTGTGTCTTTATGAGAACAGAGCTGTTTATGATAGCTGTGTGTTTATGAGAACAGAGATGTTTCTGATAGCTGTGTCTTTATGAGAACAGAGCTGTGTGTTTATGAGAACAGAGCTGTTTATGATAGCTGTGTCTTTATGAGAACAGAGCTGTTTATGATAGCTGTGTCTTTAAGAGAACAGAGCTGTTTCTGATAGCTGTGTCTTTATGAGAACAGAGCTGTGTGTTTATGAGAACATAGCTGTTTCTGATAGCTATGTCTTTATGAGAACAGAGCTGTGTGTTTATGAGAACAGAGCTGTGTGTTTATGAGAACAGAGCTGTTTCTGATAGCTGTGTCTTTATGAGAACAGAGCTGTTTATGATAGCTGTGTCTTTATGAGAACAGAGCTGTGTGTTTATGAGAACAGAGCTGTTTATGATAGCTGTGTCTTTATGAGAACAGAGCTGTGTGTTTATGAGAACAGAGCTGTTTCTGATAGCTGTGTCTTTATGAGAACAGAGCTGTTTATGATAGCTGTGTGTTTATGAGAACAGAGCTGTTTATGATAGCTGTGTGTTTATGAGAACAGAGCTGTTTCTGATAGCTGTGTCTTTATGAGAACAGAGCTGTTTATGATAGCTGTGTGTTTATGAGAACAGAGCTGTTTATGATAGCTGTGTGTTTATGAGAACAGAGATGTTTCTGATAGCTGTGTCTTTAAGAGAACAGAGCTGTTTCTGATAGCTGTGTCTTTATGAGAACAGAGCTGTGTGTTTATGAGAACATAGCTGTTTCTGATAGCTATGTCTTTATGAGAACAGAGCTGTGTGTTTATGAGAACAGAGCTGTGTGTTTATGAGAACAGAGCTGTTTCTGATAGCTGTGTCTTTATGAGAACAGAGCTGTTTATGATAGCTGTGTCTTTATGAGAACAGAGCTGTGTGTTTATGAGAACAGAGCTGTTTATGATAGCTGTGTCTTTATGAGAACAGAGCTGTTTCTGATAGCTGTGTCTTTATGAGAACAGAGCTGTTTATGATAGCTGTGTGTTTATGAGAACAGAGCTGTTTATGATAGCTGTGTCTTTATGAGAACAGAGCTGTGTGTTTATGAGAACAGAGCTGTTTATGATAGCTGTGTCTTTATGAGAACAGAGCTGTTTCTGATAGCTGTGTCTTTATGAGAACAGAGCTGTTTCTGATAGCTGTGTCTTTATGAGAACAGAGCTGTTTATGATAGCTGTGTGTTTATGAGAACAGAGCTGTGTATTTATGAGAACAGAGCTGTTTCTGATAGCTGTGTGTTTATGAGAACAGAGCAGTTTCTGATAGCTGTGTGTTTATGAGAACAGAGCTTTGTGTTTATGAGAACAGAGCTGTTTCTGATAGCTGTGTGTTTATGAGAACAGAGCAGTTTCTTTATGAGAACAGAGCTGTTTATGATAGCTGTGTGTTTATGAGAACAGAGCTTTGTGTTTATGAGAACAGAGCTGTTTCTGATAGCTGTGTGTTTATGAGAACAGAGCAGTTTCTGATAGCTGTGTGTTTATGAGAACAGAGCTGTGTGTTTATGAGAACAGAGCTGATTCTGATAGCTGTGTGTTTATGAGAACAGAGCTGTGTGTTTATGAGAACAGAGCTGTGTGTTTATGAGAACAGAGCTGTTTCTGATACCTGTGTGTTTATGAGAACAGAGCTGTTTATGATAGCTGTGTGTTTATGAGAACAGAGCTGTTTCTGATAGCTGTGTGTTTCTGAGAACAGAGCTGTTTATGATAGCTGTGTGTTTATGAGAACAGAGCTGTTTCTTTATGAGAACAGAGATGTGTGTTTATGAGAACAGAGCTGTTTCTTTA
>NW_027013742.1:130000-140000 GCF_036934945.1 Oncorhynchus masou masou | reverse complement strand
AGACCAGAGCCCTATTCCATGTGTAGTGCACTACTTTAGACCAGAGCCCTATTCGCTGTATAGTGCACTAATTTAGACCAGAGCCCTAATCCCTGTATGGTGCACTACTTTAGACCAGAGCCCTATTCCCTATATAGTGCACTACTTTAGACCAGAGCCCTATTCCCTATATAGTGCACTACTTTAGACCAGAGCCCTATTCCCTATATAGTGCACTACTTAAGACCAGACCCTTATTGCCTTAACACACTTTAAAGGGAAAAGGGTGCCATTTTGGGACGCAGGCTGGGTGTAGAATACAATGTAGCAGACATTATGGGATAGATGTGCAATAAGATGGAAGAGGAAAAAGGTGCTTGGATTGTTATGAAGTCTGAAGATGTATATGAAGATGTAAGTAGATATGTATAGGGGTAAGGAGACAGGGATACTGGAGTGATGGAGGTAGATATGTATAGGGGTAAGGAGACAGGGATACTGGAGTGATGGAGGTAGATATGTATAGGGGTAAGGAGACAGGGATACTGGAGTGATGGAGGTAGATATGTATAGAGGTAAGGAGACAGGGATACTGGAGTGATGGAGGTAGATATGTATAGGGGTAAGGAGACAGGGATACTGGAGTGATGGAGGTAGATATGTATAGGGGTAAGGTGACAGGGATACTGGAGTGATGGAGGTAGATATGTATAGGGGTAAGGTGACAGGGATACTGGAGTGATGGAGGTAGATATGTATAGGGGTAAGGAGACAGGGATACTGGAGTGATGGAGGTAGATATGTATAGGGGTAAGGAGACAGGGATACTGGAGTGATGGAGGTAGATATGTATAGAGGTAAGGAGACAGGGATACTGGAGTGATGGAGGTAGATATGTATAGGGGTAAGGAGACAGGGATACTGGAGTGATGGAGGTAGATATGTATAGGGGTAAGGTGACAGGGATACTGGAGTGATGGAGGTAGATATGTATAGGGGTAAGGTGACAGGGATACTGGAGTGATGGAGGTAGATATGTATAGGGGTAAGGTGACAGGGATACTGGAGTGATGGAGGTAGATATGTATAGAGGTAAGGAGACAGGGATACTGGAGTGATGGAGGTAGATATGTATAGGGGTAAGGTGACAGGGATACTGGAGTGATGGAGGTAGATATGTATAGGGGTAAGGTGACAGGGACACTGGAGTGATGGAGGTAGATATGTATAGGGGTAAGGTGACAGGGATACTGGAGTGATGGAGGTAGATATGTATAGGGGTAAGGTGACAGGGATACTGGAGTGATGGAGGTAGATATGTATAGGGGTAAGGTGACAGGGATACTGGAGTGATGGAGGTAGATATGTATAGAGGTAAGGAGACAGGGATACTGGAGTGATGGAGGTAGATATGTATAGGGGTAAGGTGACAGGAAACTAGAGTGATGGAGGTAGATATATATAGGGGTAGGTTGACAGGAACACTAGAGTGATGGAGGTAGATATGTATAGGGGTAAGGTTACTCGGCATCAGGATAGATGATAAACAGAGTAGCAGCAGTGTATATGTGTGTGTCAGTGTGTGACTGAGTGTCAGTGTGTGACTGAGTGTCAGTGTGACTGTGTGTGATGAGTGTCAGTGTGACTGTGTGTGATGAGTGTCAGTGTGACTAAGTGTGATGAGTGTGTGTGACTGAGTGTCAGTGTGACTGTGTGTGATGAGTGTCAGTGTGACTGTGTGTGATGAGTGTCAGTGTGACTGTTTGTGACAGAGTGTCAGTGTGACGGAGTGTCAGTGTGTCTGTTTGTGACAGAGTGTCAGTGTGACGGAGTGTCAGTGTGACTGTGTATGACGGAGTGTCAGTTAGTGACTGTTTGTGACGGTGTTTCAGTGTGACTGTGTGTGACTGTGTGTCAGTGTGACTGTTTGTGACGGAGTGTCAGTGTGACTGTGTGTGACGGTGTTTCACTGTGTGTGACTGAGTGTCAGTGTGACTGTTTGTGACTGAGTGTCAGTGCGACTGTTTGTAACGGAGTGTCAGTGTGACTGTGTGTGATGTGTGTGTAAAAAAAAATTAAGTGTTTTTTTAACAGATTAGCTGCAATAACTGAATAATTCAAACATCTGCTCTAGTAGCAAAATATAAACTTTCTATGAAAAATAAAACAACATAAACGAATAAAGACATGAAACTATTTACTTTCGAGCTTAGAACACCTACAAGTTAATCACGTTTCCTTGAAATAACTGAATAGGAGACATTTTGTTATTAAGGATTAGGTTAAAATGTGAACGTTCTCATATAAATTAGATTCATTGTCACATGTCGGCGTGAAAGCAATACTTTTAATGAACAGAAAGTGTGTTTGATGAAAAGAGCGGTGTGGATAGTTATTGGTGATAAAACATCTGCTTTGGGATTGAAGCAGGAACCTGTTGGTGTCAGACTTGTTGCTCCTGTTCCACTTGTCACGCGGAAGCTGAGAGAACTGTTCCACTTGTCACGCGGAAGCGGAGAGAACATTTCTATATCTTGGGTGGTTTTAGTGTAACAATTTTCCGGTCCTTCCTTCCTGATATAGAGTTCCGGGGTGGCAGGGAGCTCGGCCCCAGTGATGTACTGGGCTGTCCGCACTACCCTCTGTAGTGCCATGCCATTTAGGGCGGTGCAGTGGCCATACCAAGCTGTGATGGAGCCAGTCAAGATGCTCTCAGATGTGCAGATGTAGGAGTTTTTGAGGATATGGGGACCCCTAACAAACTAGTTGACCCTCCTGAGAGGGAAGAGGAGCTGATTATGATGGTGTTTCTAGTTCCAACCATCTCTACTTCATTTAACAGGCACTGCCTCGTCAGCTTGAATGATGTTAATTAAAGACAAACTAACACAGGGGACAAGGCCAGAGCGCTGGACAAAATACTGAGCAAGGCAGAGTTGGGATCTGCTGGGGGGGGGGGGGGCACGCAGGGCTGTTAACAGTCATGTCTTTGTAATCTGCTGATACTGGAATGAGGGCGCTCTGACCAAGAGATGAGGGAGTCAGATTGTGTGTGGAGTCAGATTGTGTGTGTGTGTGTGTTTGTCTGTGTGTGTGTGTGTGCGTGTGTGTGTGTGTTTGTCTGTGTGTGTGTGTGTGTGTGTGTGTGTGTGTGTGTGTGTGTGTGTGTGTGTGTGTGTGTGTGTGTGTGTGTGTGACAAACTGCCATGTGGGGAATTGTGACTCCATTCAGCTGGTTTCCTCTTGTTCTTGATATCATGTCTTGCTTTTTGTTGTTTTAATCCATTTAATGTCAATGCTAATATGGCAAAAAATGTGCTAGCTAGCTAACCAACAGTGGTGTAAAGTACATAAGTAAAAATACTTATAAGGTACTACTTACGTCGTTTTTTGGGGGTATCTGTACTTTACTTTGCTATTTTTTATTTTTGACATCTTTTACTTTTACTTCCCTACATTCCTGATGATATTAATTATTAATATTTATTATTTTTTCCATACATTTTACCTGACACCCAAAAGTGCTTGTTACATTTTGAATGCTTAGCTGGAGAGAAACATTTTAAAAACAAGAAAATGGTGCTGTCTACTCTGCTGAATATAAAGAATTTGAAATGATTCACACTTTTACTTTGACTTTTGGTATGTAAGTATATTTTAACAATTACATTGACTTGTGAAACCTACATTTATTTCGAACCAAATACTTTTAGACTTGAACTCAATTTGTATTTTACTGGGTGACTTTGACTTTAACCTGATTAACTTTCCAGTAACTTTCCATTAAGGTATCTATACTTTTACTTAAGTATGACAATTGGATACTGTCACGCCCTGGCCTCAGTTATCTGTGTTTTCTTTATTATATTTGTTCGTGATTTATGTGTTTTGTCGTATCTAGGGTTTTAGTCTATGGGGTTGTGTTCAGTTGAGTGTTCTAGGTAAGTCTATGGTTGCCTGGAGTGGTTCTCAATCAGAGGCAGGTGTTTATCGTTGTCTCTGATTGGGAACCATATTTAGGCAGCCATATTCTTTAGGTATCTTGTGGGTGATTGTTTCCTGTCTCTGTGTTCTCTGCACCAGTTTGGACTGTTTTGGTTTTGCCACGTTTTCTCATTTTGTATTTGTATAGTGTTTACGGTTTCATCTTTCATTAAAGATGTTTATAAATAACCACACTGCATTTTGGCCCTCCTCTCCTTCCCAGGAAGAAAACCGTTACATGTGCTTTTTCCACCACTGCAACTATAACAATGTATTTGAGAGACAACAAGTGATGATTGCGCAAATGTTTATATATTTTCAGTTAAAAGTCGAGACGAAATAGAGGTTACATGCTATCACCGTTCTAAGCCAAACCCGACTGTTTTGCCACATAGTTGAGCACGAATAGGTTTTGTTGCTGAACAACCAATGTGTCTCAATCTGTTTTCTCTTCACCATCTTCTTTGAAATAGAAACATGCCAGATCACGCTGTGTGTGCATGACCCTGTTAAGACAGAAAGTTACACATCCCTCCTCTCCTCTCCTGGCAGCCAGTCGAGAATCCACTGTGAAATTCAACTTCTGTCCAAGGTAGCATGAAGTCAGGAGTTGACTTCAAAGCACTATTACCGTCAAGTAAGCTTAGATGTTGCCTGGGCATTGGGGACGGGGATGGGCGTCAGTTGTGAGCTCTGGTTCCGACGGTTGCGTGTTCAATCCCTATCCCAAACCTTAAAGGGCGACTACACTTCCTGATTTGGCCTTGTTTTAGATTTGGTTCATTAAGAAATGCCAGCGGCCATAACTGAATTCAAATGCTAGTTGGTTTAGGGGTGTTGTTTGATGTGGGTGTCTCTTGAAAATCACTTCGCCAATTAGCTTCCGCTGGCTGGTCTGCAACCATGGCAAAATTGGTTTGACTTTGAATAGCCTATCTCTGTTGCTAGTTAAGGACCATCAATAAATGACCCATTATATATGGGACAACATTTTGATGTTGCTAATGTTTTAGTTTTCTCATTAAATGCATTCAATATTTCATTATTCATTTCTACAATTTATAGTTGGTTTTAGTTTTTTTAATCAATGACATTTTTTAATATTGAGTTTTTAAAAATATTTTTTCCATGTACATTGTGCAATTTACTGATGGTGCCTAACTTCTCCCATAGGGATATCGAATGTCAAACCAAATTGACCAGCATTACGATCAGGTCACGTGCAGCTGGACTCCAAATGGATGATTACTAGGGTACTGCCAGCTGTGGGCAGGATTGAAATAAACCAAACCCAGGAAAACTGTTACGGTGCCCTTCATTCTGTTACGGTGCCCTTCATTCTATTACGGTGCACGTCATTCTGTTACGGTGCCCATCATTCTATTACGGTGCCCTTCATTCTGTTACGGTGCCCTTCATTCTGTTACAGTGCCCTTCATTCTATTACGGTGCCCTTCATTCTGTTACGGTGCCCTTCATTCTGTTACGGTGCACTTCATTCTGTTACGGTGCCCTTCATTCTGTTACGGTGCCCTTCATTCTGTTACGGTGCCCTTCATTCTGTTACGGGGCCCTTCATTCTGTTACGGTGCCCTTCATTCTGTCACGGTGCCCTTCATTCTGTTACGGTGCCCTTCATTCTGTTACGGGGCCCTTCATTCTGTTAAGGTGCCCTTCATTCTGTTACGGTGCCCTTCATTCTGTCACGGTGCCCTTCATTCTGTCACGGTGCCCTTCATTCTGTTACGGTGCCCTTCATTCTGTTACGGGGCCCTTCATTCTGTTACGGTGCCCTTCATTCTGTCACGGTGCCCTTCATTCTGTTACGGTGCCCTCCATTCTGTTACGGTGCCCTTCATTCTGTTACAGTGCCCTTCATTCTGTTACGGTGCCCTTCATTCTGTCACGGTGCCCTTCATTCTGTTAAGGTGCCCTTCATTCTGTTACGGGGCCCTTCATTCTGTTAAGGTGCCCTTCATTCTGTTACGGTGCCCTTCATTCTGTCACGGTGCCCTTCATTCTGTTACGGTGCCCTTCATTCTGTTATGGTGCCCTTCATTCTGTCACGGTGCCCTTCATTCTGTTACGGTGCCCTTCATTCTGTTAAGGTGCCCTTCATTCTGTTAAGGTGCCCTTCATTCTGTTACGGTGCCCTTCATTCTGTTACAGTGCCCTTCATTCTGTTACGGTGCCCTTCATTCTGTTACGGTGCCCTTCATTTTGTTAAGGTGCCCTTCATTCTGTTAAGGTGCCCTTCATTCTGTCACGGTGCCCTTCATTCTGTTAAGGTGCCCTTCATTCTGTTACGGTGCCCTTCATTCTGTTACAGTGCCCTTCATTCTGTTACAGTGCCCTTCATTCTGTTACGGTGCCCTTCATTCTGTTAAGGTGCCCTTCATTCTGTTAAGGTGCCCTTCATTCTGTTACGGTGCCCTTCATTCTGTTACAGTGCCCTTCATTCTGTTACGGTGCCCTTCATTCTGTTACAGTGCCCTTCATTCTGTCACGGTGCCCTTCATTCTGTTACGGTGCCCTTCATTCTGTTACGGTGCCCTTCATTCTGTTACGGTGCCCTTCATTCTGTTACAGTGCCCTTCATTCTGTTAAGGTGACCTTCATTCTGTCACGGTGCCCTTCATTCTGTTACGGTGCCCTTCATTCTGTTACAGTGCCCTTCATTCTGTTACGGTGCCCTTCATTCTGTTACAGTGCCCTTCATTCTGTTAAGGTGCCCTTCATTCTGTTACGGTGCCCTTCATTCTGTTACAGTGCCCTTCATTCTGTTACGGTGCCCTTCATTCTGTTACAGTGCCCTTCATTCTGTTACGGTGCCCTTCATTCTGTTACGGTGTCCTTCATTCTGTTACGGTGCACTTCATTCTGTTACGGTGCCCTTCATTCTGTTACGGTGCCCTTCATTCTGTTACGGTGCCCTTCATTCTGTTACGGTGCCCTTCATTCTGTTACGGGGCCCTTCATTCTGTTACGGTGCCCTTCATTCTGTCACGGTGCCCTTCATTCTGTTACGGTGCCCTTCATTCTGTTACGGGGCCCTTCATTCTGTTAAGGTGCCCTTCATTCTGTTACGGTGCCCTTCATTCTGTCACGGTGCCCTTCATTCTGTCACGGTGCCCTTCATTCTGTTAATGTGCCCTTCATTCTGTTACGGGGCCCTTCATTCTGTTACGGTGCCCTTCATTCTGTCACGGTGCCCTTCATTCTGTTAAGGTGCCCTTCATTCTGTTACGGGGCCCTTCATTCTGTTAAGGTGCCCTTCATTCTGTTACGGTGCCCTTCATTCTGTCACGGTGCCCTTCATTCTGTTACGGTGCCCTTCATTCTGTTATGGTGCCCTTCATTCTGTCACGGTGCCCTTCATTCTGTTACGGTGCCCTTCATTCTGTTAAGGTGCCCTTCATTCTGTTAAGGTGCCCTTCATTCTGTTAAGGTGCCCTTCATTCTGTTACGGTGCCCTTCATTCTGTTACGGTGCCCTTCATTCTGTTACGGTGCCCTTCATTCTGCTACGGTGCCCTTCATTCTGTTACAGTGCCCTTCATTCTGTTACGGTGCCCTTCATTCTGTTACGGTGCCCTTCATTCTGTTACGGTGCCCTTCATTCTGTTACGGGGCCCTTCATTCTGTTACGGTGCCCTTCATTCTGTTACGGGGCCCTTCATTCTGTTACAGTGCCCTTCATTCTGTTACGGTGCCCTTCATTCTGTTACGGGGCCCTTCATTCTGTTACGGTGCCCTTCATTCTGTCACGGTGCCCTTCATTCTGTTACGGTGCCCTTCATTCTGTTACGGGGCCCTTCATTCTGTTAAGGTGCCCTTCATTCTGTTACGGTGCCCTTCATTCTGTCACGGTGCCCTTCATTCTGTCACGGTGCCCTTCATTCTGTTACGGTGCCCTTCATTCTGTTACGGGGCCCTTCATTCTGTTACGGTGCCCTTCATTCTGTCACGGTGCCCTTCATTCTGTTAAGGTGCCCTTCATTCTGTTACGGGGCCCTTCATTCTGTTAAGGTGCCCTTCATTCTGTTACGGTGCCCTTCATTCTGTCACGGTGCCCTTCATTCTGTTACGGTGCCCTTCATTCTGTTATGGTGCCCTTCATTCTGTCACGGTGCCCTTCATTCTGTTACGGTGCCCTTCATTCTGTTAAGGTGCCCTTCATTCTGTTAAGGTGCCCTTCATTCTGTTACGGTGCCCTTCATTCTGTTACGGTGCCCTTCATTCTGTTACGGTGCCCTTCATTCTGTTACGGTGCCCTTCATTTTGTTAAGGTGCCCTTCATTCTGTTAAGGTGCCCTTCATTCTGTCACGGTGCCCTTCATTCTGTTAAGGTGCCCTTCATTCTGTTACGGTGCCCTTCATTCTGTTACAGTGCCCTTCATTCTGTTACGGTGCCCTTCATTCTGTTACGGTGCCCTTCATTCTGTTAAGGTGCCCTTCATTCTGTTAAGGTGCCCTTCATTCTGTTAAGGTGCCCTTCATTCTGTTACGGTGCCCTTCATTCTGTTACGGTGCCCTTTATTCTGTTACAGTGCCCTTCATTCTGTTACGGTGCCCTTCATTCTGTTACAGTGCCCTTCATTCTGTCACGGTGCCCTTCATTCTGTTACGGTGCCCTTCATTCTGTTACAGTGCCCTTCATTCTGTTACGGTGCCCTTCATTCTGTTACAGTGCCCTTCATTCTGTTAAGGTGACCTTCATTCTGTTACGGTGCCCTTCATTCTGTTACAGTGCCCTTCATTCTGTTACGGTGCCCTTCATTCTGTTACAGTGCCCTTCATTCTGTTAAGGTGACCTTCATTCTGTTACGGTGCCCTTCATTCTGTTACAGTGCCCTTCATTCTGTTACGGTGCCCTTCATTCTGTTACAGTGCCCTTCATTCTGTCACGGTGCCCTTCATTCTGTTACGGTGCCCTTCATTCTGTTACAGTGCCCTTCATTCTGTTACGGTGCCCTTCATTCTGTTACAGTGCCCTTCATTCTGTTAAGGTGCCCTTCATTCTGTTACGGTGCCCTTCATTCTGTTACAGTGCCCTTCATTCTGTTACGGTGCCCTTCATTCTGTTACAGTGCCCTTCATTCTGTTACGGTGCCCTTCATTCTGTTACAGTGCCCTTCATTCTGTTAAGGTGCCCTTCATTCTGTTACGGTGCCCTTCATTCTGTTACGGTGCCCTTCATTCTGTTACGGTGCCCTTCATTCTGTTACGGTGCCCTTCATTCTGTTACGGTGCCCTTCATTCTGTTACGGTGCCCTTCATTCTGCTACGGTGCCCTTCATTCTGCTACGGTGCCCTTCATTCTGTTACGGTGCCCTTCATTCTGTTACGGTGCCCTTCATTCTGTTACGGTGCCCTTCATTCTGTTACGGTGCCCTTCATTCTGTTACGGTGCCCTTCATTCTGTTACGGAGCCCTTCATTCTGTTACGGTGCCCTTCATTCTGTTACGGTGCCCTTCATTCTGTTACGGTGCCCTTCATTCTGTTACGGTGCCTTTCATTCTGTTACAGTGCCCTTCATTCTGTTACGGTGCACTTCATTCTGTTAAGGTGCCCTTCATTCTGTTAAGGTGCCCTTCATTCTGTTACGGTGCCCTTCATTCTGTTAAGGTGCCCTTCATTCTGTTACGGTGCTCTTCATTCCATGACATACTATTGTATCATTTCATCTCACAAATATCTGTTCTGGATGAGACTAACTTTCTAACAAAAATTATGCTATTTAGACTTTGTAGAAAATGTTGACATTCCATTCAGAATTAAAGCCTAAACTCAACCTTCGAAATTCGACCTTTACGGATAAATGTCAGATTCTGCAGTGAGACTGTGAGAGCTTGTTGCTCCTCTCCCCAGGATTAGTTGAAGTGAGTCAGTGGCAGCAATCCCATGTATCCTGACAGTCAGACAGAGTCATAAAAAAGGACACTCACCTCTCCTACCAGTCAGACTGTTATAACAAAGAGCACTCACCTCTCCTACCAGCCAGACTGTTATAACC
Source organism: Oncorhynchus masou masou (assembly GCF_036934945.1). Lineage (NCBI taxonomy): Eukaryota > Metazoa > Chordata > Actinopteri > Salmoniformes > Salmonidae > Oncorhynchus > Oncorhynchus masou. The sequence continues at coordinate 130,021 of NW_027013742.1, read as the reverse complement.
AAGGACACTCACCTCTCCTAC
>NW_027013742.1:90000-125000 GCF_036934945.1 Oncorhynchus masou masou | reverse complement strand
CAGGGATGAAGGGATGAAGAGACAGGGATGAAGGGAGGAAGAGACAGGGATGAAGGGATGAAGAGACAGGAATGAAGGGAGGAAGAGACAGGGATGAAGGGAGGAAGAGACAGGGATGAAGGGATGAAGAGACAGGGATGAAGGGAGGAAGAGACAGGGATGAAGGGAGGAAGAGACAGGGATGAAGGGAGGAAGAGACAGGGATGAAGGGAGGAAGAGACAGGGATGAAGGGAGGAAGAGACAGGGATGAAGGGAGGAAGAGACAGGGATGAAGGGAGGAAGAGACAGGGATGAAGGGAGGAAGAGACAGGGATGAAGGGAGGAAGAGACAGGGATGAAGGGAGGAAGAGACAGGGATGAAGGGAGGAAGAGACAGGGATGAAGGGAGGAAGGGAGGAAGAGACAGGGATGAAGGGATGAAGAGACAGGGATGAAGGGATGAAGAGACAGGGATGAAGGGATGAAGAGACAGGGATGAAGGGAGGAAGAGACAAGGATGAAGGGAGGAAGGGAGAAAGGGAGGAAGAGACAGGGATGAAGGGAGGAAGAGACAGGGATGAAGGGAGGAAGAGACAGGGATGAAGGGAGGAAGAGACAGGGATGAAGGGAGGAAGAGACAGGGATGAAGGGAGGAAGAGACAGGGATGAAGGGAGGAAGAGACAGGGATGAAGGGAGGAAGAGACAGGGATGAAGGGAGGAAGAGACAGGGATGAAGGGAGGAAGAGACAGGGATGAAGGGAGGAAGAGACAGGGATGAAGGGAGGAAGAGACAGGGATGAAGGGAGGAAGAGACAGGGATGAAGGGAGGAAGAGACAGGGATGAAGGGATGAAGAGACAGGGATGAAGGGATGAAGGGAGGAAGAGACAGGGATGAAGGGAGGAAGAGACAAGGATGAAGGGAGGAAGAGACAGGGATGAAGGGAGGAAGAGACAGGGATGAAGGGAGGAAGAGACAGGGATGAAGGGAGGAAGAGACAGGGATGAAGGGAGGAAGAGACAGGGATGAAGGGAGGAAGAGACAGGGATGAAGGGAGGAAGAGACAGGGATGAAGGGAGGAAGAGACAGGGATGAAGGGAGGAAGAGACAGGGATGAAGGGAGGAAGGGAGGAAGAGACAGGGATGAAGGGATGAAGAGACAGGGATGAAGGGATGAAGAGACAGGGATGAAGGGATGAAGAGACAGGGATGAAGGGAGGAAGAGACAAGGATGAAGGGAGGAAGGGAGAAAGGGAGGAAGAGACAGGGATGAAGGGAGGAAGAGACAGGGATGAAGGGAGGAAGAGACAGGGATGAAGGGAGGAAGAGACAGGGATGAAGGGAGGAAGAGACAGGGATGAAGGGAGGAAGAGACAGGGATGAAGGGAGGAAGAGACAGGGATGAAGGGAGGAAGAGACAGGGATGAAGGGAGGAAGAGACAGGGATGAAGGGAGGAAGGGAGGAAGAGACAGGGATGAAGGGATGAAGAGACAGGGATGAAGGGATGAAGAGACAGGGATGAAGGGATGAAGAGACAGGGATGAAGGGAGGAAGAGACAAGGATGAAGGGAGGAAGGGAGGAAGAGACAGGGATGAAGGGAGGAAGAGACAGGGATGAAGGGAGGAAGAGACAGGGATGAAGGGAGGAAGAGACAGGGATGAAGGGAGGAAGAGACAGGGATGAAGGGAGGAAGAGACAGGGATGAAGGGAGGAAGAGACAGGGATGAAGGGAGGAAGAGACAGGGATGAAGGGAGGAAGAGACAGGGATGAAGGGAGGAAGAGACAGGGATGAAGGGAGGAAGAGACAGGGATGAAGGGAGGAAGAGACAGGGATGAAGGGAGGAAGAGACAGGGATGAAGGGATGAAGGGAGGAAGAGACAGGGATGAAGGGAGGAAGAGACAAGGATGAAGGGAGGAAGAGACAGGGATGAAGGGAGGAAGAGACAGGGATGAAGGGAGGAAGAGACAGGGATGAAGGGAGGAAGAGACAGGGATGAAGGGAGGAAGAGACAGGGATGAAGGGAGGAAGAGACAGGGATGAAGGGAGGAAGAGACAGGGATGAAGGGAGGAAGAGACAGGGATGAAGGGAGGAAGAGACAGGGATGAAGGGATGAAGAGACAGGGATGAAGGGAGGAAGAGACAGGGATGAAGGGAGGAAGAGACAGGGATGAAGGGAGGAAGAGACAGGGATGAAGGGAGGAAGAGACAGGGATGAAGGGAGGAAGAGACAGGGATGAAGGGAGGAAGAGACAGGGATGAAGGGAGGAAGAGACAGGGATGACAGGAGGAAGAGACAGGGATGAAGGGAGGAAGAGACAGGGATGAAGGGAGGAAGAGACAGGGATGAAGGGAGGAAGAGACAGGGATGAAGGGAGGAAGAGACAGGGATGAAGGGAGGAAGAGACAGGGATGAAGGGAGGAAGAGACAGGGATGAAGGGATGAAGAGACAGGGATGAAGGGAGGAAGAGACAGGGATGAAGGGAGGAAGAGACAGGGATGAAGGGAGGAAGAGACAGGGATGAAGGGAGGAAGAGACAGGGATGAAGGGATGAAGGGAGGAAGAGACAGGGATGAAGGGAGGAAGAGACAAGGATGAAGGGAGGAAGAGACAGGGATGAAGGGAGGAAGAGACAGGGATGAAGGGAGGAAGAGACAGGGATGAAGGGAGGAAGAGACAGGGATGAAGGGAGGAAGAGACAGGGATGAAGGGAGGAAGAGACAGGGATGAAGGGAGGAAGAGACAGGGATGAAGGGAGGAAGAGACAGGGATGAAGGAGGAAGAGACAGGGATGAAGGGAGGAAGAGACAGGGATGAAGGGAGGAAGAGACAGGGATGAAGGGAGGAAGAGACAGGGATGAAGGGATGAAGGGAGGAAGAGACAGGGATGAAGGGAGGAAGAGACAAGGATGAAGGGAGGAAGAGACAGGGATGAAGGGAGGAAGAGACAGGGATGAAGGGAGGAAGAGACAGGGATGAAGGGAGGAAGAGACAGGGATGAAGGGAGGAAGAGACAGGGATGAAGGGAGGAAGAGACAGGGATGAAGGGAGGAAGAGACAGGGATGAAGGGAGGAAGAGACAGGGATGAAGGGAGGAAGAGACAGGGATGAAGGGAGGAAGAGACAGGGATGAAGGGATGAAGAGACAGGGATGAAGGGAGGAAGAGACAGGGATGAAGGGAGGAAGAGACAGGGATGAAGGGAGGAAGAGACAGGGATGAAGGGAGGAAGAGACAGGGATGAAGGGATGAAGAGACAGGGATGAAGGGAGGAAGAGACAGGGATGAAGGGAGGAAGAGACAGGGATGAAGGGAGGAAGAGACAGGGATGAAGGGAGGAAGAGACAGGGATGAAGGGAGGAAGAGACAGGGATGAAGGGAGGAAGAGACAGGGATGAAGGGAGGAAGAGACAGGGATGAAGGGAGGAAGAGACAGGGATGAAGGGAGGAAGAGACAGGGATGAAGGGAGGAAGAGACAGGGATGAAGGGATGAAGGGAGAAAGAGACAGGGATGAAGGGAGGAAAGGAGAAAGAGACAGGGATGAAGGGAGGAAGAGACCAGGATGAAGGAATGAAGGGAGAAAGAGACAGGGATGAAGGGAGGAAAGGAGAAAGAGACAGGGATGAAGGGAGGAAGAGACCAGGATGAAGGAATGAAGGGAGAAAGAGACAGGGATGAAGGGAGGAAAGGAGAAAGAGATAGGGATGAAGGGAGGAAGGGAGAAAGAGACAGGGATGAAGGGATGAAGGGAGGAAAGGAGAAAGAGACAGGGATGAAGGGAGGAAGGGAGAAAGAGACAGGGATGAAGGGAGGAAAGCAGAAAGAGACAGGAATGAAGGGAAGAAAGCAGAAAGAGACAGGGATGAAGGGAGGGAAGGAGAAAGAAACGGGGATGGAGGAAGGAAGAAAGAGACAATGATGAAGGGAGGAAGAGGCAGGGTGAAGGGAGGAAAGGAGAAAGAGACATGGATGAAGGGAGGGAAGGAGAACGAGACAGGGATGAAGGGAGGAAAGGGAGAAAGAGACATGGATGAAGGGAGGAAAGGAGAAAGAGACAGGGATGAAAGGAGAAAGAGACAGGGATGAAGGGAGGAAAGGAGAAAGAGACAGGGATGAAGGGAGGAAAGTAGAAAGAGACAGGGATGAAGGGAGGAAAGGAGAAAGAGACAGGGATGATGGGAGGAAAGTAGAAAGAGACTGGGATGAAGTGAGGAAAGGAGAAAGAGACAGGGATGAAGGGAGGAAAGGAGAAAGAGACAGGGATGAAGGGAGGAAAGGAGAAAGAGACTGGGATGAAGGGAGGAAAGGAGAAAGAGACAGGGATGAAGGGAGGAAAGGAGAAAGAGACAGGGATGAAGGGAGGAAAGGAGAAAGAGACTGGGATGAAGGGAGGAAAGGAGAAAGAGACAGGGATGAAGGGAGGAAAGGAGAAAGAGACATGGATGAAGGGAGGAGAGCAGAAAGAGACAGGGATGAAGGGAGGAAGAGGCATGGATGAAGGGAGGAAGGGAGAAAGATACAGGGATGAAGGGATAAAAGCAGAAAGAGACAGGGATGAGGGGAGGAAATGAGAAAGAGACAGGGATGAAGGGAGGAAAGCAGAAAGAGACAGGGATGAAGGGAGGAAGGGAGAAAGAGACAGGGATGAAGGGAGGAAAGCAGAAAGAGACAGGGATGAAGGGAGGAAAGCAGAAATAGACAGGGATGAAAGGAGAAAGAGACAGGGATGAAGGGAGGAAGAGGCAGGGATGAAGTGATGAAAGGAGAAAGAGACATGGATGAAGGGAGGGAAGGAGAAAGAGACAGGGATGAAGGGAGGAAAGAAGAAAGAGACAGGGATGAAAGGAGAAAGAGACAGGGATGAAGGGAGGAAAGGAGAAAGAGACAGGGATGAAGGGATGAAGGGAGGAAGAGGCAGGGATGAAGGGAGGAAAGGAGAAAGAGACATGGATGAAGGGAGGGAAGGAGAAAGAGGCGGGGATGAAGGGAGGAAAGGGAGAAAGAGACATGGATGAAGTGAGGAAAGGAGAAAGAGACAGGGATGAATGGAGAAAGAGACAGGGATGAAAGGAGGAAAGGAGAAAGAGACATGGATGAAGGGATGAAAGGAGAAAGAGACAGGGATGAAGGGAGGAAGGGAGAAAGAGACATGGATAAAGGGATGAAGGGAGAAAGAGACATGGATGAAGGGAGGAAAGGAGAAAGAGACATGGATGAAGGGATGAAAGGAGAAATAGACAGGGATGAAGGGAGGAAAGGAGAAAGAGACAGGGATGAAGGGAGGAAAGGAGAAAGAGACATGGATGAAGGGATGAAAGGAGAAAGAGACAGGGATGAAGGGAGGAAGGGAGAAAGAGACATGGATAAAGGGATGAAGGGAGAAAGAGACAGGGATGAAAGGAGAAAGAGACAGGGATGAAGGGAGGAAAGGAGAAAGAGACATGGATGAAGGGATGAAGGGAGGAAGAGGCAGGGATGAAGGGAGGAAAGGAGAAAGAGACATGGATGAAGGGAGGGAAGGAGAAAGAGGCGGGGATGAAGGGAGGAAAGGGAGAAAGAGACATGGATGAAGTGAGGAAAGGAGAAAGAGACAGGGATGAATGGAGAAAGAGACAGGGATGAAGGGATGAAGGGAGAAAGAGACATGGATGAAGGGATGAAAGGAGAAAGAGACAGGGATGAAGGGAGGAAGGGAGAAAGAGACATGGATAAAGGGATGAAGGGAGAAAGAGACATGGATGAAGGGAGGAAAGGAGAAAGAGACATGGATGAAGGGATGAAAGGAGAAATAGACAGGGATGAAGGGAGGAAAGGAGAAAGAGACAGGGATGAAGGGAGGAAAGGAGAAAGAGACATGGATGAAGGGATGAAAGGAGAAAGAGACAGGGATGAAGGGAGGAAGGGAGAAAGAGACATGGATAAAGGGATGAAGGGAGAAAGAGACAGGGATGAAGAGATGAAGGGATGTAGGGAGAAAGAGACAGGGATGAAGGGAGGAAAATGAGAAAGAGACAGGGATGATTTTTACTGTAGTTTATTACTGTAGATTATTACTGTAGTTTATTACTGTAAATTATTACCGTAGATTATTACTGTAGTTTATTACTGTAGTTTATTACTGTACATTATACCTGTCGTTTATTACTGTAGATTATTACTGTAGATTATACCTGTAGTTTATTACTGTAGATAATTACTGTAGATTATACCTGTAGTTTATTACTGCAGATTATTACTGTAGTTTATTACTGTAGATTATACCTGTAGATTATTCCTGTAGTTTATTACTGTAGATTATTACTGTAGATTATTACTGTAGATTATTACTGCAGATTATTACTGTAGTTTATTACTGTAGAGTATTACTGTAGATTATACCTGTAGATTATTACTGTAGATTATTACTGTTCAGACTGAAAGTGAAACATCATATTTCTTACCATCATTGAAAGATATATAGTAAGACTTGTTGTTAGTAGAAGACACAAGGTGTCACTTTATCTTGTGTGGTTTATGTGGAACTGCCGTATGTGTTTCTCAACCCCTGGTCTGCCGTCCTACACTGGTCCCTAGAATAACAGCCAATCTCTGTCTCAGAATTGACTACTGACTTTGGTAGTTCTTCAATGAATCTACTGCAAGTGCTCCTCTGAACATTGAAACCATATTTTCTCTTTATGCTTTACAAAGGTTAGGAAACACTAAAAAGGAACACAGTTTACAGGAATATGATATTGTTATCTTCTTGGATATAGGGGGCGCTATTTTAATTTTTGGATGAAAAACGTTCTCGTTTTAAACAAGATATTTTATCACGAAAAGATGCTCGACTATGCATATAATTGACAGCTTTGGAAAGAAAACACTCTGACGTTTCTAAAACTGCAAAGATATTGTCTGTGAGTGCCACAGAACTGGTGTTACAGAAAAAAACGGATAAAAATCCAATCAGGAAGTGCCGCATTTTTTGAAACCGCCTCATGCCAATGACTCCTTATATGGCTGTGAAGGAGCTAGGAGTCAGCTTACATTTCCCACGTTTTCCCCAAAGTGTCTGCAGCATTGTGACGTATTTGTAGACATATCATTGGTGGATTGACCATAAGAGACTACATCTACCAGGTGGTTGCTTGGTGTCCTGCGTCGCAATTATTGTGTAATCTCCACCTGCAGTATTTTTCCGTTTGCTTCTGATGCGAAGCCATGTTTCCGTCGATATTATGGAGCTAATTCGGCATTGTAAGTGACTGCATTTTCCGGTATTTTTCTTAGCCAAACGTGATGAACAAAACAGAGCTATTTCATCTACACAAATAATACTTTTGGAAAAAGCATTGCTATCTAAGTGTCTCGTCACTGAAAACATCCGAAGTTCTTCAAAGGTAAAGGATTTTATTTGAATGCATTTCTTGTTTTTGTGAAAATGTTGCCTGCTGAATGCTAGGCTTAATGCTACGCTAGCTATCAATACTCTTACACAAATGCTTGTGTAGCTTTGGTTGAAAAGCATATTTTGAAAATCTGAGATGACAGTGTTGTTCAAAAGGCTAAGCTTGTGTTTGAATATATTTATTTCATTTCATTTGCGATTTTCATGAATAGGAAACATTGCGTTATGGTAATGAGCTTGAGGCTATGATTACGCTCCCGGATACAGGATTGCTCGACGCTAGAGGTTAACAAAGTTGGACAACTGCAAGCAAAGTCAAATGTGGGCTATACTTGGTTAATTCAATCAGAAAACAGAGTTCAACTTAAAAAACGTATTGTGGTTTCCTCAAACGAAGGCAACATGATGAGGCGTCTACACTACAAATTCTAACATCATACTGTTTAACAACAAGGCCTTGGAGCTGATGGTTGATTGGCTAGTTGGCTGCTTTGAATGTCGTCTGCTTGTCACTGCCTGGCACTGACAGGTCCTATGTGTGTGTATGTGTGTGTGTGTCCTAGGCTTTTCAGATCGTCTAACAGATGGTCTTTGACAGACTGGGTCCCGGTCGGACGTTTTATCAAGTGGGAATACACACACACACACACACACACACACACACACACACACACACACACACACACACACACACACACACACACACACACACACACACACACACACACACACAGTGATGGGAGCTAAACAGACTGACAGCAGAATAGAATAGAATGGAAAGAGTGATAATATTATTTGAATTACTGATTTTATTACAATAAATATTAGATACATTGTTGTTTAGCAAAATTGACATAGAGAGAGAGAAGAGAGGAGACAGAAGAGATTAAGAGAGACAAGAGTAGAGAGAAGAAAGGAGAGAGAAGAGATTGAGAGAAGAGAATAGAGAGAAGAAAGGAGACAGAAGAGAGGAGATTAAGAGAGAAGAGAGTAAAGAGAAGGAATGAGAAAGAAGAGAGGAGAGAGAGGAGAGGAGACAGAAGAGAGGAGACAAAAGAGAGGAGGCAAAAGAGAGGAGAAAGAAGAGAGGAGAGAGAAGTGAGGAGAGAGAAGACAGAGGAGAAGAGACAGAAGAAATGAGAGAGGAGACAGAATAGAGGAGACAGAAGAGAAGAGGGGAGAGATGAGTTGGAATGAAATCGAATGTCGAGGTGTGTGTATATGTGTGTGTGTGTGTTCTGATTGAAAGCTACGTGGTTTCCATACGTGCGCTCAGTTGAGAGAGCAGAAATCAACAGACTGCTGAGACAGGCAAATCTGTGAATAGCTATACACCTACGGCCTTGTTTGTGTGTGTGTGTGTGCGTGTGCATGTGCGTGTGTGTGTGTTATACTTACACAGGGGCAGACTGGTCCAGAAATCTGGCATTTTTTAAAAATCAAATCAAAATGTATTGGTCACTTACACATGTTTAGCAGGTGTTCTTGTGAGCATAATGAAAGGCTTGTGCTTCTAGTTCTGACATCGCAGCAATATCTAATATGTAATATCTAACAATTTCACAACATGTACCCAATACACACAAGTCTAAGTAAGGAATGAAATTAAGAATATATAAACATTTGGACAAGCACTGTCAAGTGGCATATACTAAAATACAGAAGAAAAGTATAAAATGGAGTATATGAGATGAGTAATGCAAGATATGTAAACTTTATTTAAGTTACATTTTCTGTAAATGGATAAAATGGGTCTGGAAGAAATTGCAGCGGTTTTACGGTCGCCCAAACAATTGTACTATAATGTCTGTTTTTTTCACGTTTTTATTTGTAACTTATTTCGTACATAATGTTTCTTCCTTCCTATTTTACGGCAAAAAAAGAGCTTCTGGATATCTGGACAACGATCACTCACCTCGGATTAGACAAAGAGCTTCTGGATATCAGGACAATGATCACTCACCTCGGATTAGACTAAGAGCTTCTGGATATCAGGACAGTGATCACTCACCTCGGATTAGACTAAGAGCTTCTGGATATCAGGACAGTGATCACTCACCTCGGATTAGACAAAGAGCTTCTGGATATCAGGACAACGATCACTCACCTCGGATTAGACTAAGAGCTTCTGGATATCAGGACAGTGATCACTCACCTCGGATTAGACTAAGAGCTTCTGGATATCAGGACAACGATCACTCACCTCGGATTAGACAAAGAGCTTCTGGATATCAGAACAACGATCACTCACCTCGGATTAGACTAAGAGCTTCTGGATATCAGGACAATGTTCACTCACCTCGGATTAGACTAAGAGCTTCTGGATATCAGGACAATGATCACTCACCTCGGATTAGACTAAGAGCTTCTGGATATCAGGACAGTGATCACTCACCTCGGATTAGACTAAGAGCTTCTGGATATCTGGACAACGATCACTCACCTCCGATTAGACAAAAACATTTCTTCAAAAAGCAGGACGCACAGAACATTCTCCGAATACTATCCCAGTTATTGGCTAGAGGAAGAGACGGCGGTACAAAGGACACAGAGCAGGGTGCCTCGTACGAGTCGCAGAAGGCGATTGCGAAAGCTGATGTTAACGTCAATATTTCTCGTCAACGTGCAATCATTGTACAATAAATTAGACGAGGTACGACCACAAATATCCTACCAACGGGACATCAAAAACTGTAATATCCTATGTTTCACGGAATCGTGGCTGAATGAGGCCATGGATATTCAGCTAGCGGGATGCACATTCTGGAAAGACGAGAGGGAGGTCTGTGCATATTTGTTAACAACAGCCGGTGAATAAAATCGAACGAAGTCTCTAGACTGAATTAGCGAATTCAGACCACCCTATTTGCCTAGAGATTTTACAGTTTTTATATATTGCATCTACTGTATATAGTGCATCTACTGTATATAGTGCACCTACTGTATATAGTGCATCTACTGTATATAGTGCATCTACTGTATATATTGCACCTACTGTATATAGTGCACCTATATAGTGCACCTACTGTATATAGTGCATCTACTGTATATAGTGCATCTACTGTATATAGTGCATCTTCTGTATATAGTGCATCTACTGTATATAGTCCACCTACTGTATATAGTGCATCTTCTGTATATAGTGCATCTACTGTATATAGTGCACCTACTGTATATAGTGCATCTACTGTATATAGTGCACCTACTGTATATAGTGCACCTACTGTATATAGTGCATCTACTGTATATAGTGCATCTACTGTATATAGTGCACCTACTGTATATAGTGCACCTACTGTATATAGTGCACCTACTGTATATAGTGCACCTACTGTATATAGTGCATCTACTGTATATAGTGCATCTACTGTATATAGTGCACCTACTGTATATAGTGCACCTACTGTATATAGTGCACCTACTGTATATAGTGCATCTACTGTATATAGTGCACCTACTGTATATAGTGCATCTACTGTATATAGTGCATCTACTGTATATAGTGCACCTACTGTATATAGTGCACCTATATAGTGCACCTACTGTATATAGTGCATCTACTGTATATAGTGCATGTACTGTATATAGTGCACCTACTGTATATAGTGCACCTATATAGTGCACCTACTGTATATAGTGCACCTACTGTATATAGTGCATCTACTGTATATAGTGCACCTACTGTATATAGTGCACCTATATAGTGCACCTACTGTATATAGTGCATCTACTGTATATAGTGCACCTACTGTATATAGTGCACCTATTTAGTGCACCTACTGTATATAGTGCACCAACTGTATATAGTGCACCTACTGGATATAGTGCACCTACTGGATATAGTGCACCTACTGGATATAGTGCACCTACTGGATATAGTGCACCTACTGGATATAGTGCACCTACTGGATATAGTGCACCTACTGGATATAGTGCACCTATATAGTTCCCCTGATGTAGAGTATCTAATGGTGGCTGTAGACCACACTATTTGCATAGAGAGTTTTCATCTATACTTTTTGTGGCTGTTTATTTACCACCGCAGACAGATGCTGACACTAAGATCACACTCAGTCAGCTGTATAAGGAAATACCAAACAGGAAACCGCTCAAATGTTCAGTTTTTCCAAAAATATTATTTGTGTAGTAGAACAGAGCTCCGGGCAGCCGAGCGGAAATGGAGGAAAACTCGCCTCCCTGCGGACCTGGCATCCTTTCACTCCCTCCTCTCTACATTTTCCTCCTCTGTCTCTGCTGCTAAAGCCACTTTCTACCACTCTAAATTCCAAGCATCTGCCTCTAACCCTAGGAAGCTCTTTGCCACCTTCTCCTCCCTCCTGAATCCTCCTCCCCCTCCCCCCCCCTCCTCCCTCTCTGCAGATGACTTCGTCAACCATTTTGAAAAGAAGGTCGACGACATCCGATCCTCGTTTGCTAAGTCAAACGACACCGCTGGTTCTGCTCACACTGCCCTACCCTGTGCTCTGACCTCTTTCTCCCCTCTCTCTCCAGATGAAATCTCCTTCTTGTGAACCGGCCGCCCAACAACCTGCCCGCTTGACCCTATCCCCTCCTCTCTTCTCCAGACCATTTCCGGGGACCTTCTCCCTTACCTCACCTCGCTCATCAACTCATCCCTGACCGCTGGCTACGTCCCTTCCGTCTTCAAGAGAGCGACCAGTTGCACCCCTTCTGAAAAACCTACACTCGATCCCTCCGATGTCAACAACTACAGACCAGTATCCCTTCTTTCTTTTCTCTCCAAAACTCTTGAACGTGCCGTCCTTGGCCAGCTCTCCCGCTATCTCTCTCAGAATGACCTTCTTGATCCAAATCAGTCAGGTTTCAAGACTAGTCATTCAACTGAGACTGCTCTTCTCTGTATCACGGAGGCGCTCCGCACTGCTAAAGCTAACTCTCTCTCCTCTGCTCTCATCCTTCTAGACCTATCGGCTGCCTTCGATACTGTGAACCATCAGATCCTCCTCTCCACCCTCTCCGAACTGGACCCTGGCATCTCCTGGCGCGGCCCACGCTGGTGGATTGCGTCCTACCTGACAGGTCGCTCCTACCAGGTGGCGTGGCGAGAATCTGTCTCCTCGCCACGCGCTCTCACCACTGGTGTCCCCCAGGGCTCTGTTCTAGGCCCTCTCCTATTCTCGCTATACACCAAGTCACTTGGCTCTGTCATAACCTCACATGGTCTCTCCTATCATTGCTATGCAGACGACACACAATTAATCTTCTCCTTTCCCCCTTCTGATGACCAGGTGGCGTCGCATCTCTGCATGTCTGGCAGACATATCAGTGTGGATGACGGATCACCACCTCAAGCTGAACCTCGGCAAGACGGAGCTGCTCTTCAACCCGGGGAAGGACTGCCCACCATGATCTCGCCATCACGGTTGACAACTCCATTGTGTCCTCCTCCCAGAAACTAAGAACCTTGGCGTGATCCTGGACAACACCCTTTTACGTTCTCAACCAACATCATGGCGGTGGCCACTTCCTGTAGGTTCATGCTCTACAACATCCGAGAGCTAGACCCTGCCTCACACAGGAAGCGGCGCAGGTCCTAATCCAGGCACTTGTCATCTCCCGTCTGGATTACTGCAACTAAGCTGTTGGCTGGGCTCCCTGCCTGTGCCATTAAACCCCTACAACTCATCCAGAACGCCGCAGCCCGTTTGGTGTTCAAACTTCCCAAGTTCTCTCCATGTCACCCCGCTCCTCCGCTCTCTCCACTGGCTTCCAGTTGAAGCTCGCATCCGCTACAAGACCATGGTGCTTGCCTACGGAGCTGTGAGGGAAAATCGGCACCGAAATGAAATAAATCCAGGCTCTGATCAGGCCCTACACCCAAGCAAGGGCACTGCGTTCATCCACCTCTGGCCTGCTTGCCTCCCTACCATTGAGGAAGTACAGTTCCCGCTCAGCCCAGTCAAAACTGTTCGCTGCTCTGGCCCCCAATGGTGGAACAAACTCCCATCACGACGCCAGGACAGCGGAGTCAATCACCACCTTCCGGAGACACCTGAAACCCCACCTCTTCAAGGAATACCTAGGATAGGATAAGTAATCCTTCTTCCACCCCCCTTAATGATTTAGATGCACTATTGTAAAGTGGCTGTTCCACTGGATGTCAGAAGGTGAATTCACCAATTTATAAGTCGCTCTTTATAAGAGCGTCTGCTAAATGACTTAAATGTAAAATGTAAATGTAGAAATTGCTCAAATTTCATCAGAAATTTGTTCATCACGTTTGGCTAAGAAAACCCCCCGAAAATTCAGTCATTACAACGCCAAACTTTTTTCCAAATTAACTCCATAATATCGACAGAAACATGGCAAACGTTGTTTAGGATCAATCCTCAAGGTGCTGCAGACACCTTGGGGAAACGACAGAAAGTGTAGGCTCATTCCTTGCGCATTCACAGCCATATAAGGAGACATTGGAACACAGCGCATTCAAAATCTGGGGCATTTCCTGTATGGAATTTCATCTTGGTTTCGCCTGTAACATTAGTTCTGGGGCACTCACATTCAATGTCTTTGCAGTTTTGGAAATGTCAGAGTGTTTTCTTTCCAAAGCTGTTATATTATATGCATAGTCGAGCATCTTTTCGTGAGAAAATATCTTGTTTAAAACGGGAACGTGAACAGGCAGTGGCTCGGATGGTAGTCCTTGATGATCTTTTTTACCTTCCTGTGACATCGGGTGCTGTTGGTGTCCTGGAGTGCAGGTAGTTTGCCCCTGGTGATGCGTTGTGCGGACCACACCACCCTCTGGGGGGTCCTGCGGTTGCAGGGCGGTGCAGTGGCCGTACCAGGCGGTGATACAGCCCTAGAGGATTCTCTCAATTGTGCATCTGTAAAAGTTTGTGAGGGTTTTAGGTGACCTCCAAATATCTTCATCCTCCTGAGGTTGAAGAGGAGCTGTTGCCTTTCTTCACAACAGTGTCTGGGTGGGTGGACCATTTCAGTTTGTCAGTGATGTGTACATCAAGGAACTTAAAACTTTCCACCTTCTCCACTGCTGTCCCGTCGATGTGGATAGGTGGGTGGCTCCCTCTGCTGTTACCTCTGAATTTTTAATGCACAGCAAATTGTTTTCCTTAAGGCCCTGATTATTTACCAAATAATGATTATTCAGCAAAAAAAGAAGAAAGATAGACAGGCCCACTGAGCAAAAAATGGACCAGCCCATTTTATGAAATGCAATATAGCCAGTCCCTCCCTGCACCTACAGCCGAGTCCAAGGCCTTCTGAATAACATGACCTTTCAAGTCAGTATATGGGGACACTCACACGCAGAGAAAAATCATACAGCTATTGAATATGATATTATGCTACTGCATCAAGAGTGTGTATTTAGATTCCTTAGAGCTGGTGGCGAAAATCCATTCATTTAAATAATGAGGAAAAAGTCACCCACAGAAATACACACCAACTAACACACACTCAGAGGTAAATCACAGTGTATCTGGGAACGTCGCGTCGGGGCTTGGGGCCACCGTGGCTCCTGATATTGAAATTGATTTGTCTGACATTGATTGTGTTCCCTGTTCTGAGCCCAATGCACCAGTACCATCCTTCTGTCTCTCGCTTTGTCATGTCTTGACTTCTCTCTTTCTCTCTCTCTCTCTCTCTCTCTCTCTCTCTCTCTGTCTCTCTCTCTCTCTCTCTCTCTCTCTCTCTCCCTCTCTCTCTCTCTCTCTCTCTCTCTCTCTCTCTCTCTCTCTCTCTCTCTCTCTCCCTCTCCCTCTCTCTCTCTCTCTCTCTCTCTCTCTCTCTCTCTCTCTTCTTTCTCTCTCTCTCTGTATTTCTCTCACTCAGTATTGCTGTCATCCTTCCAGAGCCAAAAAGAAACAACTACTCCTGAAAGAACAGAACAGGATATGAGATGGGGGAATCATCTCTCAGTCCAGCCTCTCAGATAGTAGAACAGGATATGAGATGGGGGAATTGTCTCTCAGTCCAGCCTCTCAGATAGTAGTACAGGATATGAGATGGGGGAATTGTCTCTCAGGCCAGCCTCTCAGATAGCAGAACAGGTTATGAGATGGGGGAATTGTCTCTCAGTCCAGCCTCTCAGATAGCAGAACAGGATATGAGATGGGGGAATTGTCTCTCAGGCCAGCCTCTCAGATAGTAGAACAGGATATGAGATGGGGGAATTGTCTCTCAGGCCAGCCTCTCAGATAGTAGTACAGGATATGAGATGGGGGAATTGTCTCTCAGTCCAGCCTCTCAGATAGTAGTACAGGATATGAGATGGGGGAATTGTCTCTCAGGCCAGCCTCTCAGATAGTAGGATAGGATATTGTATGGGGGAATCGTCTCTCAGTCCAGCCTCTCAGATAGTAGAACAGGATATGAGATGGGGGAATTGTCTCTCAGTCCAGCCTCTCAGATAGCAGAACAGGATATGAGATGGGGGAATTGTCTCTCAGGCCAGCCTCTCAGATAGTAGAACAGGAAATGAGATGGGGGAATTGTCTCTCAGGCCAGCCTCTCAGATAGTAGGACAGGATATGAGATGGGGGAATCGTCTCTCATTCTCCCCGATAGGATTTGGGTAATTGTCTCTGAGAAAGGATAGGGGGAATTGTCTAATTTTCACACTAATGTACAGAGTGCCTCCCAGAAAGAAGGGAGGAAGGAGGGATGGGGTGGTGAAGGAGGCAGGTAGGTAGGTAGGTAGGTAGGTAGGTAGGTAGGTAGGTAGGTAGGTAGGGAGGGAGGGAGGTAGGGAGGTAGGCAGGTAGACAGAGAGCGAGGTAGTGAGGGAGGGAGGGAGGGATCAGATAGACAAAAAGAAAGAGAACTGTTGAAGAGAAAGAGGGAGAGAGATAAGAGACGGAAGAGAGGAGGCGGAAGAGAGGAGACAGAAGAGAGAAAGGGAGAAATCTTATATTGAGGGCTGTGTGTGTGTATTTGAGCGTGTGTTGTGATTGACAGCTATGTGGTTTCCATACCTGCGCTCAGTTGGGAGAGCAGAAATCAACAGACTGCTGAGACAGGCAACGCTGTGAAGATCTATACACCTACGGCCTAGTGTACCCAGTGTGTGTGTGTGTGTGTGTGTATGTATGACACACCTTCACCGGGGCGGACTGGACCAGATATCTGGTATTTTTTTAAATTAAATGAAATCAAATTGTATTGGTAACATACACGTTTAGCAGATGTTATTGTGAGCGTAGTGAAATGCGTGTGCTTCTCATTCTGACAGTGAAGCAGTATCTAACACATAATATCTAACACAATATCTAACAATTAATATGTAACAATTTCACAACAAATATCTAATACACACAACTCTAAGTAAGGAATGGAATTAATAAATAATATGCATAAATATTTGGACAAGAACTGTCAAGTGGATTAGAGTAAAATACAGTGGCAAAGTATAGAATACAGTATATACATGTGAGATGACTAATGCAAGATATGTAAACATTAAAGTGACATTATTAAAACCTCTTGAAGCTAGGGGACACTATTTTTATGTTTGGAAAAATAATGTTCCCAAAGTAAAAGGCCTATTTCTCAGGACAAGATGCTAGAATATGCATATAATTGACAGACTA
This sequence comes from Oncorhynchus masou masou, assembly GCF_036934945.1. Classification (NCBI taxonomy): domain Eukaryota; kingdom Metazoa; phylum Chordata; class Actinopteri; order Salmoniformes; family Salmonidae; genus Oncorhynchus; species Oncorhynchus masou. The sequence goes on along the minus strand of NW_027013742.1, from coordinate 108,031 downwards.
GGATTGAAAACACTCTAAAGTTTCCAAAACTGTCAAAATATTGTCTGTGAGTATAACAGAACTGATATTGCAAGCGAAACCCTGAGAAAAATCAAACCAGGAAGTGGCTTCTATTTTGAAAACTTCATGTTCCATAGCCTCCCATTGCTCCATTTAAAGGGATATCAACCAGATTCATTTTCCTATCACTTCCTCAAGGTGTCAACGGTCTTCAGACATAGTTTCAGGCTTTTATTTTGAAAAATGAGCCAGAACGATAACATCGCGTCAAGTGATCACATGAGTTTTGCTCGCAAACAGAATTTGGACAGCTATTGTTTTTCCCTCTCCTTCTGTGAAAGACATTTGCGGTTGATATATTATCGATTATATATTTTAAAAACAACCCGAGGATTGATAAAAAAAAATGTTTGACATGTTTCTGTGGACATTATGGATATTATTTGTAATTTTCGATTGCGTTGTCGTGACCGCTCTATCCTGTGGATTTCTGAACATAACGTGACAAACAAAGGTATTTGGATATAAAAATAATCTATTTGGAACAAAAGGAACATTTGTTGTGTAACTGGGAGTCTCGTGAGTGAAAACATCCGAAGATCATCAAAGGTAAACGATTAATTTGATTGCTTTTCTGATTTTCGTGACCTAGCTACTTAATGCTTAGTGTACATAATGTTTTGTTGCACTATCGATAAACTTACACAAACGCTTGGATTGCTTTCACTGTAAAGCATAATTTTAAAATCTGAGACGACAGTTGGATTAACAAAAGGCTAAACTGTGTTTTGCAATATTGCTCTTGTGATTTCATGAATATGAATATATTTTAGTAATATTATTTGACTGTGGCGCTATGCTATTCAGTGGTTGCTGATGACAATTATCCCGCTTAAGTGATAGGTAGCGTCAAGAAGTTTTTAACAGTCTGATGGCCTTGAGATAGAAGCGGTCCCTGCTTTGATGCACATGTACTGACCTCGCCTTCTGGATGATAGCTGGGTGAACAGGCAGTGGTTCGGGTGGTAGTTGTCCTTGATGATCTTTTCGGCCTTCCTGTGAAATTGGGTGCAGTAGCTGTCTTGGAGGGCAGGTAGTTTCATCCCGGTGATGCGTTGGGCAGACCACACCACCCTCTGGAGAGCCCGGCGCTTGCGGGTGGTTCAGTTGTCGTACCAGGCTATGATACCTACAGCCCGGCAGGATGCTCTCAATTGTGCATCTGTAAAATTTTGTGATGGTTTTAGGTGACAAGCAAAATTCATTCAGCCTCCTGAGGTTGAAGAGGTGCAGCTCCATGTATGAAGTAATCAATATTTGGTAAATAATCAGGGCCTGAAAGCAATGGAAAGTTTTAAGTTCCTCGGTGTACACATCACTGACAAACTAAAATTGTCCACCGACACAAAGAGTGTTGTTGCACTTTCTTCACCACACTCTTTGTGTCGGTGGACAATTTTAGTTTGTCAGTGGTGTACACCGAGGAGCTTTAAACTTTCCACCTTCTCCACTGCTGTACCGTCTATGTGGAAACACACCAGCACATTGCTTTCAGACCCTGATTATTTACCAAATATGGATTATTTCGCACAAAAAAAAGAAAAAGTTAGACAGGCCCACCGGGCATAAAATGGACCAGCCCATCTAGCATGCAATATAGCCAGTCCCTCCCTGCACCTACAGCCGAGTCCAAGGCCTTCTGAATAATTTGACATTTCAAGTCAGTATATGGGGACACTCACACACAGAGAAAAATCATACAGCTATTGAATATGATATTATGCTATTGCATCAAGAGTGTGTATTTAGATTCCTTAGAGCTGCTGGCGAAAATCCATTCATTTAAATAATGAGGAAAAAGTCACACACAGAAATACACACAAACTAACACACACTCAGAGGTAAATCACAGTGTATCTGGGAACGTTGCGTCGGGGCTTGGGGCCCCCGTGGATCCTGATATTGAAATGGATTTGTCTGACATTGATTGTGTTCCCCGTTCTGAGCCCAATGCAACAGTACCAACCTTCTGTCTCTCGCTTTGTCTTCTCTCTCTCTCTGTCTCTCTCTCTCTCTATTTCTCTCTCTCCATACTGCCCCCCCCCCCGGAGCCAACAAGAAACAACTACCCCCTGAAAACACTTGTCTGCCAACATTTCGCCTCTCTTTCCGAAAAGAGTGAGAGAACCATAAATCTGGAAGAAAAGCGAGTGCAGCGGTTGTTAATCTCTGGGAAGAGAACGTCCAATACATCCGAGATCTTGTCTTGTCCTCCCTAGAACACAGGAACAGAGGGATTCTCTTTCCTCTCTTTAACTGTAAAGTAAATCGAATTATACCAATACAACTAAACATGCTAGTTCTCAGGCCAGCCTCTCAGATAGTAGGACAGGATATGGGAATTGTTCAGTCTTTCAAATAGTCTCTCCATCTCTCAGATAGGATAGGGGGGTTGTCTCACAGATAGGATAGGGGGGTTGTCTCTCAGATAGGATAGGGGGGTTGTCTCTCAGATAGGACAGGGGGTTGTCTCTCAGATAGGATGACGGCGATTGTATAATTTGCACAATAATATATATTGATCTGAGCACATCAAAAGGTTATTAGCATTTACGTGATACAAGGGGGGCGTCCCAGAAGGAAGGATTGATGGAAGGAAGATGAAGGGAGGGAGCAAGCAAGGAGGCCAACAAACTTGAATGAGATACAACATCTCTGTCAGGAGGAATGGGCCAAAATTCACCCAACTTATTGTGGGAAGCTTGTGGAAGGCTACCCAAAACGTTTGACCCAAGTTAAACAATTTAACGGCAATGCTACCAAATACTAATTGAGTGCATGTAAACTTCTGACACACTGCGAATGTGATGAAAGAATAAAAGCTGAAATAAATCATTCTCTCTACTATTATTCTGACATTTCACATTCTTAAAATAAAGTGGAGATCCTCACTGACCTAAAACAGTGCATTGTGAAAAACTGAGTTGAAATGTATTTGGCTAAGGTGTATGTAAACTTCCGACGTCAACTGTATATCACTTTAGGTATAGACTGACTGAGACTGATGCACATAGTGAGACAAATGATATTAGAAAGGACAAGACAGTGGCTGATCGTCTTCAGCCAGCAAAGAGACTATAATATCACAATGGTCCTGATCGTCTTCAGCCAACAAAGAGACTATAATATCACAATGGTCCTGATCGTCTTCAGCCAACAAAGAGACTATAATATCACAATGGTCCTGATCGTCTTCAGCCAACAAAGAGACTATAATATCACAATGGTCCTGATCGTCTTCAGCCAACAAAGAGACTATAATATCACAATGGTCCTGATCGTCTTCAGCCAACAAAGAGACTATAATAATATCACAATGGTCCTGATCGTCTTCAGCCAACAAAGAGACTATATAATCATGATGGTCCTGATCGTCTTCAGCCAGCAAAGAGACTATAATAATATCACAATGGTCCTGATCGTCTTCAGCCAACAAAGAGACTATAATATCACAATGGTCTTGATCGTCTTCAGCCAACAAATTAACTCTGCTATGACAATGGTTCTGATCGTCTCCAGCCAGCAAAGAGACTATAATATTACAATGGTCCTGATCGTCTTCAGCCAACAAAGAGACTATAATATTACAATGGTCCTGATCGTCTTCAGCCAACAAATTAACTCTGCTATGACAATGGTTTTGATCGTCTTCAGCCATCAAAGAGACTATAATATTACAATGGTCCTGATCGTCTTCAGCCAACAAAGAGACTGTAATATCACAATGGTCCTGATCATCTTCAGCCAACAAAGAGACTATAATATCACAATGGTCCTGATGGTCTTCAGCCAGCAAAGAGACTATAATATCACAATGGTCCTGATCGTCTTCAGCCAACAAAGACTATAATATCACAATGGTCCTGATCGTCTTCAGCCAACAAATTAACTCTGCTATGACAATGGTTCTGATCGTCTTCAGCCAACAAAGAGACTATAATATTACAATGGTCCTGATCGTCTTCAGCCAGCAAAGAGACTATAATATTACAATGGTCCTGATCGTCTTCAGCCAACAAAGAGACTATAATATCACAATGGTCCTGATCGTCTTCAGCCAACAAAGAGACTATAATATCACAATGGTCCTGATCGTCTTCAGCCAACAAAGAGACTATAATATCACAATGGTCCTGATCGTCTTCAGCCAACAAAGAGACTATAATATCACAATGGTCCTGATCGTCTTCAGCCAACAAAGACTATAATATCACAATGGTCCTGATCGTCTTCAGCCAACAAATTAACTCTGCTATGACAATGGTTCTGATCGTCTTCAGCCAACAAAGAGACTATAATATTACAATGGTCCTGATCGTCTTCAGCCAGCAAAGAGACTATAATATTACAATGGTCCTGATCGTCTTCAGCCAACAAAGAGACTATAATATCACAATGGTCCTGATCGTCTTCAGCCAACAAAGAGACTATAATATCACAATGGTCCTGATCGTCTTCAGCCAACAAAGAGACTATAATATCACAATGGTCCTGATCGTCTTCAGCCAACAAATTAACTCTGCTATGACAATGGTTCTGAACATTTTCAGCCAACAATGAGACAATGCTATCACAATTGTTCTGATTGTCTTCAGCCAAAAATGAGACGATGCTATCACATTGGTTCTGAATATTTTCAGCCAACAAGGAGACTATGCTATCACATTGGTTCTGAAACTTTTCAGCCAACAAAGAGACTGTGCTATCACAATGGTTCTGATCGTCTTCAGCCAACAAAATCCAAGTTTCAAATTTCTGCCCTACTAAATCTGTCCAAGTCAACTATACGTGCTGTTATTGTGAAGTGGAAATGTCTAGGTGCAATCACGGCTCAGCCAGGAAGTCGTAGGCCACTGAAGCTCAGAGAACGGAACTGCCGAGTACTAAATCATGTAGCATGTAAAAACTGTTCTCGGATGTAAAACTCACTACCGAGTTCCAAACTGCATCTTGAAGCAACGTGAGCACAAGATAGATTCTTCAGGAGCTTCATGAAATGGGTTTCCGTGGCCAAGCAGCCACACACAAGCGTAAGATCAATGCAATGCCAAGTATCGGCTGGAGTGGTGTAAAGCTTGCAGCCATTGGAGTCTGGAGCAGTGGAAATGTGTTCTCTGGAGTGATGAATCACCCTTCAACATATGGCAGTCCGCCAGCAAGAATCTGGGTTTGACAGATGCCAACAGAACAGGATGTTACCTGCCCCCATGCATTTTTCCAACTGTAAAGTTTGGTGGAGATGGAAAAACCGTCTGGTGCTGTTTTTAAATGGTTGGGCTAGTCCCCTTAGTTCTAGTGAAGGGAAATCTTAACGCTACAGAGTACACTGAGATTCTAGCCGATTCTGTTCTTCCAACTTTGTGGTGATAGTTTGGGGAAGGCCCTTTGCTGTTTCAGCATGACAATGCTCCTATTCACAAAGCAAGGTCCACACAGAAATGGTTTGTTGAGATCGGTGTGAAAGAACTTGACTGGCCTGTACAGAGCCCTGACCTTAACCCCATCGGATATCTTTGGGATGAATTGAGCCTTGCCAAATCGCCCAACATCTGTGCCAAACCTTACTAATGCTCTTGTGGCTGAATGAAAGTAATTCCCCACAGCAAATGTTCCAACATCTAGTGGAAAGCCTTCCTATAAGAGTGGAAGCTGTTATAGCAGCAAATGGGGGCCCCATCTCCAAATGAATTCCCCATGATTGTTTAATGAGATGATCGACAAGCAGGTGTCCACATACTTTTGGTCAAGCAGTGTAGGTCATAGGGTGGTATTTGGCGAAGCAGCCATGGGCTGGACTAATTGGAGATGTAGATTCAGGATTGTGTCTCTATTTAAAGTAAATTGAGGGCAGTGGTACAGAAGCCCGTTGGGATGCTAAAGAGACACACATTCCACGGGGCCCCGCTCGACATTTCCAGCCGTGTGTCACTGACCCCTTGTAACCCCTCTGGATAATGAGGGAGACACCAGTGTGAACCCGTGAGCAAACACACATCCGTACACGAACATGCGCACACTCACACACTCATTCACACACTCACACACTCACTCACACACTCACACACTCACACACTCACTCACACACTCACTCAAACACTCACACACTCACACACTCACTCACACAAAAATTAGCGCACAAACATTGCTTAGAACCCTATTTACTGTGTCTGACCTCATTTGAAAATAATGAGTGGGTCCTGTTAATAAAGCCACAATGTTACCAGCAACACACACACACACACACACACACACACACACACACACACACACACACACACACACACACACACACACACACACACATACACACACACACTCATGCACAAGCGCACACACACTCTCATTCGGAGTAGTTCCCAGGCTCCATGAGGATAAACAATAACAGTATTCAGCCTACATTAATAATTTAGACTGGGTTTAAGTGTGTGTGTGTGTGTGTGTGTGTGTGTGTGTGTGTGTGTGTGTGTGTGTGTGTGTGTGTGTGTGTGTGTGTGTGTGTGTGTGTGTGTGTGTGCGTGTGTGTGTGTGTGTGTGTGTGTGTGTGTGTGTGTGTGTGTAGACAGAGTATAAGTAAAGAGAGTCGTTTAAACAGGACGATAGAAAACATTGCATTGTCAACCTAATGGACTGCCCATGTTTGTGTTTGTGTTTGTGTGTGTGTGTGTGTGTGTGTGTGTGTGTGTGTGTGTGTGTGTGTGTGTGTGTGTGTGTGTGTGTGTGTGTGTGTGTGTGTGTGTGTGTGTGTGTGTGTGTGTGTGTGTGTGAGCAGAAGGGTCAGGAAGTTTATAGGTCTGAGTGATACAGTGTAAATGATATGCATTAGTGATATGGGGCTGGGTAGACCATGCTGCTGATATTAAACATTGATGTAGATACTCTCTCTCTCTAGATCTCTCTCTCATTCTCTCTTTTGCCCAGATCTCTCTCTCTCTCTCTCTTTCTCTCTCTAGATCTCTCTCTCATTCTCTCTTTGCCCAGATCCCTCTCTATCTTTCCCACTTTGCCAAGATCTCTCTCTCACTCTTACTCTCTTTGCCCAGATCACTTTATCTTTGTCCACATCTCTCTCTCTCTCCCTATTTCTCTCTCTGCCCAGATTTATCTCTCTCTTTCTATCTTTGCCCTGATCTCTCCCCTATTTCTCTCTTTGCCCAGATCTCTCCCCTATTTTTCTCTTTGTCCAGTTAACCCACTGTTCCCAGGCCGTCATTGAAAATAAGAATTTGTTCTTAACTGACTTGCCTGGTTAAATAAAGGTAAAATTAAAATAAAAAAAATAAAAAATAAAAATTAAAAGATCTCTCCCCTATTTCTTTCTTTGCCCAGATCTCTCTCTCTCTCTCACATACAGAAGTTTCAAAACAATAAAGACAATCCAAATGTCATATTATATATATATACAGTGTTTTAACAATGTACAAATGGTTAAAGGACACAAGATAAAATAAATAAGCATAAATATGGGTTGTATTTACAATGGTGTTTGTTCTTCACTGGTTGCCCTTTTCTCGTGGCAACAGGACACAAATCTTGCTGCTGTGATGGCACACTGTGGAATTTCACCCAATAGATAAGGGAGTTTATCAAAATTGGATTTGTTTTCGAATTCTTTGTGGATCTGTGTAATCTGAGGGAAATATGTCTCTCTAATATGGTCATACATTGGGCAGGAGGTTAGGAAGTGCAGCTCAGTTTCCATCTCATTTTGTGGGCAGTGAGCACATAGCCTGTCTTCTCTTGAGAGCCATGTCTGCCTAAGGCAGCCTTTCTCAATAGCAAGGCTATGCTCACTGAGTCTATACATAGTCAAAGCTTTCCTTAATTTTGGGTCAGTCACAGTGGTCAGGTATTCTGCCGCTGTGTACTCTCTGTTTAGGGCCAAATAGCATTCCAGTTTGCTCTGTTTTTTTGTTAATTCTTTCCAATGTGTCAGGTAATTATCTTTTTGTTTTCTCATGATATGGTTGTGTCTAGCAGTGACAGTGGATCTCTCTCTCTCTCTCTCTCTCTCTCTCTCTCACTCTTTCTCTCTTTGCCCAGATATCTCTCACTCTTTCTCTCCTTGCCCAGATCTCTCTCTCTCTCTCTCTCTCTCTCTTTGCCCAGATCTCTCTCTCATTCGCTCTCACTTTGCCCAGATCTCTCACTCTTTCTCTCTCTCTCTCTCTCTCTCTCTCTCTCTCTCTCTCTCTCTCTCTCTCTCTCTCACTCTCTCTCTCTCTCTCTCTCTCTCTCTCTCTCTCCCTCTCTCTATTTGCCCAGATATCTCTCTCTCTCTTTTCCCAGATCTCTCTCTCTATTCCCGTCTTTACCCAGATTTTCCTCTCTTTGTTTCTTTGCCCAGATCTCTCTCTCTAACCAGATCTCCCTCTCTCTCTCTCTCTATCTTGGCCCATATCACTCACTCTCTATTTGCCCATACCACTCTCTCTCTATTTGCCCAGATCACTCTCTCTATTTCTCTTTAGTGTCTGTCTTAATGGAGCAGTAGGACAGTAGTACAGCACCCTGGGGCGGAATCTCCCTGTCAGTAACATTGGTTATAGTGTCTGTCTTAGTGGAGCAGTAGGACAGTAGTACAGCACCCTGGGGCTGAATCTCCCTGTCAGTAACATTGGTGATAGTGTCTGTCTTAGTGTAGCAGTAGGACAGTAGTACAGCACCCTGGGGCTGAATCCTCATGTTAGTAACAGTGGTGATAGTGTCTGTCTTAGTGGAGCAGTAGGACAGCACCCTGGGGCTGTCTCCCCCTGTTAGTAACCGTGGTGATAGTGTCTGTCTTAGTGTAGCAGTAGGACAGTAGTACAGCACCCTGGGGCTGAATCCCCCTGTTAGTAACAGTGGTGATAGTGTCTGTCTTAGTGTAGCAGTAGGACAGTAGTACAGCACCCTGGGGCTGAATCCCCCTGTTAGTAACAGTGGTGATAGTGTCTGTCTTAGTGGAGCAGTAGGACAGTAGTACAGAACCCTGGTGCTGAATCCCCCTGTTAGTAACAGTGGTGATAGTGTCTGTCTCCCCCTGTTAGTAACAGTGGTGATAGTGTCTGTCTCCCCCTGTTAGTAACAGTGGTGATAGAGTCTGTCTTAGTGGAGCAATAGGACAGTAGTACAGAACCCTGGTGCTGAATCCCCTGTTAGTAACAGTGGTGATAGTGTCTGTCTTAGTGGAGCAGTAGGACATTAGTACAGCACCCTGGGGCTGAATCTCCCTGTCAGTAACATTGGTGATAGTGTCTGTCTTAGTGGAGCAGTAGGACAGTAGTACAGAACTCTGGTGCTGAATCCCCCTGTTAGTAACAGTGGTGATAGTGTCTGTCTCCCCCTGTCAGTAACATTGGTGATAGAGTCTGTCTTAGTGGAGCAGTAGGACAGTAGTACAGCACCATGGGGCTGAATCCCCCTGTTAGTAACAGTGGTGATAGTGTCTGTCTTAGTGGAGCAGTAGGACAGCACCCTGGGGCTGAATCCCCCTGTCAGTAACAGCTATAGTGCATAACAGCAGTACAGTTGTAGCAGCGTTGGTGATGTAGTTCTGTCTGTAAATTAAAACACCGTAGTACACCAGACCGGCCGATCAAGATCCAAGGTGAAATCCGCAGTCCATCCAGGTACCAATGACATCTGGTGATGAATTAAAAACCGTCCACTATGGTCAACGGTGAGCTCTTACAGTCAAGTAGTCTTGAGGTTTGCTTGAGCCTTGTTGATGGGGAAGGTGGATGGGCTTGAGCCACGACCTCCGGCTCCGAGGGTCAATTGTTCAATCCCAGTGCACTCATTTTTGGATTACCCCTACCACCAACCTTAACCCTGAGATTAAACTACCAGAATTAATGACCAAATGTATATTTTGTATAGTGACGTTTATTGACAAACGTTGAAATATGAGGTGAGACAATGACAACTTGTTGAGTAAAGAGCAGGATGGCAGGAAGGAAGTAGTAGCAACTGTAGCAGTAGTAACCATAGTAACGGTGAAAGTAGCAGTAGATGTAACAGTAGTAAGGATGACAGTAGCAGTAGAAGTAACAGTAGGGAATAAGAGAGAGATTGGGGTAAAGAGTGAAAGATAGAGAGATAGAGAGAGAATACGGGAATAATCCTCGCAAATGGACAAAAAATGAATGGGATCATATTAGCACCGTACGAAACATATACACAATGTACAATACCACTCAAATGGACTGCATTTCATTCAAAACTTATTGCAAAAATCCAATAGATGTTGAGCGCGCTCCACAGTAAAATGTCGTATTGCAAATGCACATCAAGTCAAGATCCAAGGGTCACAAAATCCAAAACTTATCACCCCCTTAAAAAGTGCTTTCTGAAAAAAAAGTGCTTTAATTATACATGTAAAAGAACTGTATGAACATACTTTTGTCATATTTTATTGTTCCAAATCAGGATGTTATTTCAATTTGCCATGTACGATCATAGGAAGTCGGTTTCCAAACACAAAAGACAGTGATATATGATAAATAGCACTATGTTAAGCCACAAATCAACCTAGATTGTCTATTTGTCATGTATGATTAGGGGAAGTGGGACTCTGGACTGAAAAACGTCCAAAATCACCAGGGGCACCCCTATTGGATGGGCACGGGTGGTGGGGGTGCTCATTCCCTAACCGTAGACCCCTTTCACCCCTTAAAGGCATTAAAAAACACTGCAGAATACTGCAGAAATGCAAAATTGACTGGCCCGAGGAACTCAGGATGGCCGGGCAATGATAGTGCTTCCTCTCCATTGCTCGTTGTGTTGATTTCATCATGTCCATTTGGTGATGTTTTTTCACTGTTGAATCTTATTGCAAATGTACTGTCCATCTGCCCTATGTTTCAATGGGGATTACCATCAAGAATTTGACATGCTTATAAATACTGCAGAAATGCCAAATTGACTGGCCCGATGAACTTGGGATGACTGGGTAGTGATAGTGGTTGCTCTGCATCGCTCGATGGTGACATGAGAGTGAAGTGGGACTCTGTCGTTATTTTTACGATTTTAAAAAAAATGTCCAAAATGTCCAAGGGTCAGCCGGAATGTGAAATTGACTTAACCGATGAACTCGGGATGGCCGGACAGTGATTCTGGTTCCTCTCCATCGCTCGTTGGTGTTGATTTCAAAATGTCCATTTGGTGATGGTCTAAAACTGCTGAAACATATTGCAAATGGACAAAAGTCAATTAGTTATCATTCTGACACCAAACTGATACAAACTGTCCCCACACCCACTTTTTTCCAACTCATTTAGAAGCCAACTATCACATATTTCAGAGCAGGCCCAGAATTCAAAGCATATTCTGTATAAACCTTAATAAAAACATAAAACACATAATTACGTTCAAGCTGCGGATCCAATTCTGACATTATGTGTAGGCCTAGCTGAGGCGACCCTGAACCTCAAGTTTTGGCTAGATGGGTCATTTGGAGCCCGAGCAGCAACCTTAATTGGTGCTGATAATCCACATTTTTCAGGCGTTGCTACAGGGTCCTTGAAGGAGCTATCGGACAGAAACATTAGGGTCCGTCTCTATGGGCTGAGCCAGTTTCAATGCACCTAGTGTTGTGTGACTTTTCTAAATGTCGTCATTTTCGTGATGTCAAAATGAATTGAAGTTATTGCAAATGTACAAGGCTGTTTCTCGGTCTGAGAACATTCTAGAGCCACATAACTCACCGTGCACTATCGACTTGAGCTCTAGAACAGGTTTCCAAAGTTCCAGACGACTAGGTCTGACGGTTCTGATGGTTCTTTAAAAGTTCAAATGAAGGCAACTATTGCAGGCTCTGTGTGGCTGTAAGCCCTGCACTGTTTAACTCCATCCTTACTGTGTGTGTGTGTGGGAATTTTTTGGGGAAATCTGATGAGAGAAATTACTGATTTACAGTTCATGAGGGTTGCCTAATCACACATATGACGTTTTGGAAAGATCTAACTTTTTTAAACCTTCGAAACAGTCACAATGACCCCAATTTTAGGCACTTCCGGTTGGGACAAGAAACTTTAAGTTAACATATATCCTCATTCGGGGAGACTTTTTACAGAATCCTGAGTTTTAATTCTTTACGTTAAGAATTGATTGATTTACACAGAGTTGAATGCTATGATTTTCACAAACTGTAAACTTTTGTACATCAAAAAACCTTGAGGGTGATTTCAACCACTTCTGGTTGCTCCAGGAAACTTCACAGAATCAACACAGGGAGACCTCATGGTGGTGGCCTGATGAATTGTCATCGAAGACAGGTTCATAAGGCATTCATAACCCACATAGGGTTCAGGTTGAATTTATGATACCAGGCAATGTATTCCTATGGGGATAGAAGTCAGTGTAAACTGTTTGATGTAAACACCTTCTTTTCACTGTTAAGGGTTAATGCCACACGGTCAAAGTTAGGCTTTCACATATTGGACCTCAGGAACGTAAATTGTGCTTCTACCCCTAACGGTTCTCCCGCTGTCACCCAAAAGCACCTGAAATTTAGGGCCAGGATTCATTATGCGAGCTACGGTCAAGCGGGGCATCTCGTTTATCTCGGCACGGCCTAGAGATTATGGTAATGCCATTGCAGACTCTGTGTGTCTTGAAGCCCTGCACTGTGTCACTCCATCCTTGCTGTGTGTGTGTTTGTGTGTGTGTTGGGAATAATTACTGATTTACCGTCCATGAGGTTTGCCTAAGCACACATATGAAGTTTTGGAAACATCTTTTTAACCCTTCGAACAGCACATTTGACTCCAATTTAAGGCACTTCCGGTTGACACAGGAAGAACGTGATGAGCTGTGTTACTTTTACGCCAAATGTAACGTTTTGCATTGTTGCCAAACAGTTCAATTTTGGTTTCATCTGACCAGAGGACCTTCTTCCACATGTTTGGTGTGTCTGCCAGGTGGCTTGTGGCAAACTTTAAACGACACTTTTTATGGATATCTTTAAGAAATGGCTTTCTTCTTGCCACTCTTCCATAAAGGCCAGATTTGTGCAATATACGACTGATTGTTGTCCGATGGACAGAGTCTCCCACCTCAGCTGTAGATCTCTGCAGTTCATCCAGAGTGATCATGGGCCTCTTGGCTGCATCTCTGATCAGTCTTCTCCTTGTATGAGCTGAAAGTTTAGAGGGAAGGCCAGGTCTTGGTAGATTTGCAGTGGTCTGATACTCCTTCCATTTCAATATTATCGCTTGCACAGTGCTCCTTGGGATGTTTAAAGCTTGGGAAATCTCTTCTTCACAACAGTATCTCGGACCTGCCTGGTGTGTTCCTTGTTCTTCATGATGATCTCTACGCGTTTAACGGACCTCTGAGACTATCACAGTGCAGGTGCATTTATACGGAGACTTGATTACACACAGGTGGATTGTATTTATCATCATTAGTCATTTAGGTCAACAGTGGATCATTCAGAGATCCTCACTGAACTTCTGGAGACAGTTTGCTGCACTGAAAGTAAAGGGTCTGAATAATTTTGCACGCCCAATTTTTCAGTTTTTGATTTGTTAAAAAAGTTTGAAATATCCAATAAATGTCGTTCCACTTCATAATTGTGTCCCACTTGTTGTTGATTCTTCACAAAAAAATACAGTTTTATATCTTTATGTTTGAAGCCTGAAATGTGGCAAAAGGTTGCAAAGTTCAAGGGGGCCGAATGCTTTCGCAAGGCACTGTAGCTTTGATCATCTTCATCAGAATGCACTCCCAGGAATCCCAGTTCCACAATAAATGTTTGTTTTGTTCGATAAAGTCCATAATTTATGTCCAAATACCTCCTTTTGTTAGCGTGTTTAGTAAACAAATCCAAACTCACGAGGTGCGGGCAAGTCCAGGCGAAAGTTCAGATGAAAAGTTCAGAAAGTTATATTACAGTTCGTAGAAACATGTCAAACGATGTATATAATCAATCTTTAGGATGTTTTTAACATAAATCTTAATGTTCCGACCGGAGAATTCCTTTGTCTTTCGAAATGGAATGGAATGCAGGTCGCTCTCACATGAGCGCGCGTGATCAGCTCATGCCACTCTGACAGACCTCTGGTTGAATCAGCTCTCATTTGCCCCCACTTCACAGTAGAAGCCTCAAACAGGGTTCTAAAGACTGTTGACATCTAGTGGAAGCCTTCGGAAGTGCAATATGACCCCTTAGACACTGTATATTCGAATGGCAATCACTTAAATAAAACTACAAACCTCAGATTTCCCACTTCCTGTTTGGATTTGTCTCAGGTTTTTGCCTGCCATATGACCAAAATTTGAACATTTGATAAAACGGAAACCGAATGTCCAAGAGACTTCGTTCGATGACTTCCCAGAAAGTCTGGCCGCGGTACACGGACCGCCGCCATCGGAGTATTTTAGAAACATTCGCGGACATATTGTTAGGGACCTTACATTTGCAATATGGAGTTTCTCATTGATCCTACAGCAAATGCCAAAATGTGCCCTTCATGTATGTAAGGATGAAAGTTGTAGTAACAGTAGTAAGGGTGACAGTAACAGTAGTAGTAGTAGTAGTAAGGTTGACAGTAACAGTAGTAGTAGTAAGGTTGACAGTAACAGTAGTAGTAGTAAGGTTGACAGTAACAGTAGTAGTAGTAGTAAGGTTGACAGTAACAGTAGTAGTAGTAAGGGTGACAGTAACAGTAGTAGTAGTAAGGTTGACAGTAACAGTAGTAGTAGTAAGGTTGACAGTAACAGTAGTAGTAGTAGTAAGGGTGACAGTAACAGTAGTAGTAGTAAGGGTGACAGTAACAGTAGTAGTAGTAAGGTTGACAGTAACAGTAGTAGTAGTAAGGTTTACTGTAGCAGCAGTAGTAGTAAGGGTGAAAGTAACAGTAGTAGTAGTAGGAGTAAGGTTTACTGTAACAGTAGTAGTAGGAGTAAGGTTGACAGTAACAGTAGTAGTAGTAGTAAGGTTGACAGTAACAGTAGTAGTAGTAAGGTTTACTGTAGCAGCAGTAGTAGTAAGGGTGAAAGTAACAGTAGTAGTAGTAGGAGTAAGGTTTACTGTAACAGTAGTAGTAGGAGTAAGGTTGACAGTAACAGTAGTAGTAGTAGTAAGGTTGACAGTAACAGTAGTAGTAGTAGTAAGGTTGACAGTAACAGTAGTAGTAGTAAGGGTGACAGTAACAGTAGTAGTAGTAAGGTTGACAGTAACAGTAGTAGTAGTAAGGTTGACAGTAACAGTAGTAGTAGTAAGGTTTACTGTAGCAGCAGTAGTAGTAAGGGTGAAAGTAACAGTAGTAGTAGTAGTAAGGGTGACAGTAAAAGTAGTAGTAGTAAGGTTGACAGTAACAGTAGTGGTAATAGTAAGGGTGACAGTAACAGTAGTAGTAGTAGTAAGGTTGACAGTAACAGTAGTAGTAGTAGTAAGGTTTACTGTAGCAGCAGTAGTAGTAGTAAGGTTTACTGTAACAGTAGTAGTAGTAGTAAGGTTTACTGTAGCAGCAGTAGTAGTAAGGTTTACTGTAACAGTAGTAGTAGTAGTAAGGTTTACTGTAGCAGCAGTAGTAGTAAGGTTTACTGTAACAGTAGTAGTAGTAGTAAGGTTTACTGTAGCAGCAGTGGTAACAATAGTAATGGTGTCAGTAGCAGCATCAACACTCATCTGGATTAGACAGCAAGGACCACTACCACAGGAGGCAAGTGGGACCTTCATTTGTGAGGATGGACATGTGGTAATGGCTGGAGTGGAATATGTGGAATCATATCAAATACATGAAAAACACGTTTTCCAGGTGTTTAGGTGACATTGTATTATCCACATTACAGTCAATATTATGAGCCTCCACTCCTGTGAACACCACCTCATCATGGCTGGAGAGCATCAACACATACATGTGCCGTAGGGTACACCACACGCTTACGTACACACACACATACACACACACATATACACAGGCACATGCACACACACACAAACAACTACACACACAAACACAAATATATACACAAACGCACACACAGACAAACAAATACACACACACACAAATATATACACAAACGCACACACAGACAAACAACTACACAAACACACACACACACACACACACACACACACACACACACACACACACACACACACACACACACACACACACACAAGCAGTCTTTCCATGTATTCCACCGTAATCAGGACTTGGCTGACCTGAACTAAGGGGGGCTGACAGGAAGGACAGATGTTCTACTATAGTGGGAAGAATGTGTGTGTGTGTGTGTGTGTGTGTGTGAGCGAGTGTGAGTGTGTCTGCTGTGCGTGAGCGATGTCAGTGCGCGGGGGGTTGATAAGGAGTAGGCTGGCAAGTTTTAGATCTAGTTAAACCCGTTTCTTCTCCCCCCGGGTCGCATCGCTTGCAATTAATCCCCCCATCCCACTACTGATCCACTGTGATCTTACATTAACCACATGGCTTTATGTCTCTCTCTGCTGGGTGTGTGTGTGTGTGTGTGTGTGTGTGTGTGTGTGTGTGTGTGTGTGTGTGTGTGTGTGTGTGTGTGTGTGTGTGTGTGTGTGTGTGTGTGTGTGTGTGTGTGTGTGTGTGTGTGTGTGTGTGTGTGTGTGGGAGAGGTATCATAGGGGGCTTTGCCGTGTTCTCAATCTCTTGGACCCATGGGGGGTGTATAGAGAGGTTATGTTTTTCTGACAGCAACACAAGTGTTCTTTCCTTCTGGTTGATACACATATATTTGGGAAAATACATGTATTTATCATCCTTTTCTATTCTAAAGTGAATGTCAATCTCTTTACATATGCCATTCAACAATTTACCATTGGGTCCAGTACTTCAGCAGGACAGCCCTGATTTCTTCTGGACAAGTTCATATATTGCAGGTTTTAAATGGCATTAGTCTCCATTAGTTCAATTGTGGTCTCTTGTAGTCAATGATTTATATATCCACTAGATGACTCAAAGGGGGCACTGTTTTGAAGCCACTGTGACTCCATCTAGGCACACCCCACTTTTGTAAAAAAAATACAAATATGGAAAGCTATAGAAATAGATGTATTAATTAATTACATTTGTTTTTGTGAGGATTATTCTATTACATACACCTTACTTCATACTATAAAATGATATAATGTGACCTAAATATAAAAAAATACAAATAAAACAAAGTTCTAGTGTTACTGTCCCCACTTCTCCTCCCCAAAAATGTTATACTGTAGAATTCCATTCATTCCTATGGAAGACTGCTCCTTCTGGGGAGTTCCAATATGGCCGACTGGTGGCTTCAAAGCCTCTCATTGGCCAATACAAAGCATCAGCAATCCAGGGTTTATATACATCATTGGTTGTAGTATTGTACTTTTGTAATTAATGTGGAGCCCATGAATACAAGACCAGCAGATGGTTATAGAAAGGGCAAGGTGCCCGAGGGGAGTTACTAACAGGGTAATGGAGAGAAAGATACAGGATGAGGAAGAGGAGTAACTAACAGGGTAATGGAGAGAAGGAGCCAGGATGAGGTGAGGGGGGTTACTAACAGTGTAATGGAGGGAATGAGACAGGATGAGGAAGGGAGTTACTAACAGGGTAATGGAGAGAAGGAGACAGGATGAGGTGAGGGGGGTTACTAACAGGGTAATGGAGAGAAGGAGACAGGATGAGGTGAGGGGAGTTACTAACAGGGTAATGGAGAGAATGAGACAGGATGAGGAAGGGAGTTACTAACAGGGTAATGGAGAGAATGAGACAGGATGAGGTGAGGGGAGTTACTAACAGGGTAATGGAGAGAATGAGACAGGATGAGGTGAGTGGGGTTACTAACAGGGTAATGAAGGAGACAGGATGAGGAAGGGAGTAAGAATGAGGGAGTAAGCGTGAGTAAAACATTTAAACGTTTCAACCCTCGCAACGCTGCAGGCCCAGACGGCATCCCTAGCCGCGACCACAGAGCATGCACAGACCAGCTGGCTTGTGTGTTTACGGACATATTCAATCAATCCTTATCCCAGTCTGCTGTT
>NW_027013742.1:55000-85000 GCF_036934945.1 Oncorhynchus masou masou | reverse complement strand
TTGTGCCTATGACGTGTGTTCAATACTATTCGAGGCACTCTTTTTTTTCTTCTTTTTTTACATTATCCCAAACTTTAACCCTTACCTTAACCATTCAGAATGAAAGCCTGAACTCAACCATTCAAAATGTGACAGTTTGGACAAATGTGGGATTGTGAAGTGAGACTGTGAGAGCTTGTTGAGGTGGGTGCTTTACTCCTCTTTATAATTAAAGCTGCTTGTATGAGGTCACTCCGGGGGACAGAGCAGTAGTTTTAATAGCCAAGGGACTTAGCCCTGAGAGAGTGTGTGTGTGTGTGTGTGTGTGTGTTTGTGTGTTGTGTGTGTGTGTGTGTGTGTGTGTGTGTGTGTGTGTGTGTGTGTGTGTGTGTGTGTGTGTGTGTGTGTGTTGTGTGTGTGTGTGTGTGTGTGTGTGTGTGTGTGTGTGTGTGTATGTGTGTGTGTGTGTGTGTGTGAGGAGGATTTGGCCTCGGCCCCAGCAGTCCCTTCTTTAACGCTCTGCATTAAGCAGATTAACTAAAAAACACACCATGCAGAGACTCTAATATCACTTTAACTAAAATAAAAACATTTAGGGAAAATAAAACGATTCAAAATGAAAATCCATCCATTTACATTTGTCCTTTTAAATACCACGTGGTCAGAAACTAATGCATTTGGTGTATTTTATTTTATATCTGTCATGGGATGCTTCCAAAATGGCACCTTTCCCCCCTAAATGGTGCAAGAGCCTATGTAAAGTAGTTCACTAAATGGGGAATAGGGGGCCATTTGGGATTTTAGAGGGGGCGGAAATCCACAAGTTGTTCCACTTAAACATGGGTATTGTTTAATGTGATAGATTGTTGACCCGCTGATACTGTGATGTGGTAATGGAGAGAGAGATGGAGGGTGGGGGGGGGCAGAGAGCGATGGAAAGAGAGCGATATTGTTTGCCCTTTGATACTGTGATGTGGTAATGGGGAAAGAGATGGAGGGTGGGGGGGCAGAGAGAGAGAGAGATTGAGAGAGAGACAGAGAGAGATGGAAAGAGAGAGATTGAGAGAGAAATCAAGAGAGATGGAAAGAGAGAGATTGAGAGAGATGGAGAGAGGGGGGGGCTGAGAGTAGGGGGCAGAGAGAGAGAGGGGGGAGAGGGCAAGATGGAGCGAAAAAGGGAGAGGGAGAGAGAGAGGGAGAGATGGAGAGAGAAAGGGAGAGGGAGAGAGAGGGAGATGGAGAGAGAAAGCGAGAGAAATTGAGAGAGATGGAGAGAGAAATTGAGAGTGAGAGAGAGCAAGAGATGGGGAGAGAGAGAGAAGGAGAGAGAGAGAGATGTGCAGTGGAGAAAGATCTAATGTTGGACAGGCTTTTTAAATGATGTGATGGTAGCTTTTAGAGAATTGTTTTCATGTAGCTGTCGCTTTATTCACATTGACTTGTGGCTTTGTATGGTCTACAGCAGCTCTGTGTACTGTTAAGGTAGATGAACAGAGACTCTCCCTCTCTCTCTTTCTCCCTTCTATTCCGTATCTCTCTCTCCCTCTCTCTCTTTCTCCCTTCTATTCCATATCTCTCTCCCTCTCTCAATTCAATTCAATTCAAGGGGCTTTATTGGCATGGGAAACATGTGTTAACATTGCCAAAGCAAGTAAGGTAAACAATAAAAATTAACAGTAGGCATCACACATACAGAAGTTTCAAAACAATAAAGACATTGAAAATGTCATATTATATATATATATATACAGTGTTTTTTACAAGGTACAAATTTGAAAGGACACAAGATAAAATAAATAAGCATAGATATGGGTTGTATTTACAATGGTGTTTGTTCCTCACTGGTTGCCCTTTTCTCGTGGCAACAGGTCACAAATCTTGCTGCTCTGATGGCACACTGTGGAATTTCACCCAGTAGATATGGGAGTTTTTCAAAATTGGATTTGTTTTCGAATTCTTTGTGGATCTGTGTAATCTGAGGGAAATATGTCTCTCTAATATGGTCATACATTGGGCAGGAGGTTAGGAAGTGCAGCTCAGTTTCCACCTCATTTTGTGGGCAGTGAGCACATAGCCTGTCTTCTCTTGAGAGCCATGTCTGCCTACGGCGGCCTTTCTCAATAGCAAGGCTATGCTCGCTGAGTCTGTACATAGTCAAAGCTTTCCTTAATTTTGGGTCAGTCACAGTGGTCAGGTATTCTGCCGCTGTGTACTCTCTGTGTAGGGCCAAATAGCATTCTAGTTTGCTCTGTTTTTTTGTTAATTCTTTCCAATGTGTCAAGTAATTATCTTTTTGTTTTCTCATGATTTGGTTGGGTCTAATTGTGCTGCTGTCATGGGGCTCTGTAGGGTGTGTTTGTGTTTGTGAACAGAGCCCCAGGACCAGCTTGCTTAGGGGACTCTTCTCCAGGTTCATCTCTCTGTAGGTGATGGCTTTGTTGTGGAAGGTTTGGGAATCGCTTCCTTTTAGGTGGTTATAGAATTTAACAGCTCTTTTCTGGATTTTGATAATTAGTGGGTATCGGCCTAATTCTGCTCTGCATGCACTATTTGGTGTTCTACGTTGTACACGGAGGATATTTTTGCAGAATTCTGCGTGCAGAGTCTCAATTTGGTGTTTGTCCCATTTTGTAAAGTCTTGGTTGGTGAGCGGACCCCAGACCTCACAACCATAAAGGGCAATGGGCTCTATGACTGATTCAAGTATTTTTAGCCAAATCCTAATTGGTATGTTGAAATTTATGTTCCTTTTGATGGCATAGAATGCCCTTCTTGCCTTGTCTCTCAGATCGTTCACAGCTTTGTGAAAGTTACCTGTGGCGCTGATGTTTAGGCCAAGGTATGTATAGTTTTTTGTGTGCTCTAGGGCAACAGTGTCTAGATGGAATTTGTATTTGTGGTCCTGGTGACTGGACCTTTTTGGAACACCATTATTTTGGTCTTACTGAGATTTACTGTCAGGGCCCAGGTCTGACAGAATCTGTGCATAAGATCTAGGTGCTGCTGTAGGCCCTCCTTGGTTGGTGACAGAAGCACCAGATCATCAGCAAACAGCAGACATTTGACTTCAGATTCTAGTAGGGTGAGGCCGGGTGCTGCAGACTTTTCTAGTGCCCGTGCCAGTTCGTTGATATATATGTTGAAGAGGGTGGGGCTTAAGCTGCATCCCTGTCTAACCCCACGACCCTGTGTGAAGAAATTTGTGTGTTTTTTGCCAATTTTAACCGCACACTTGTTGTTTGTGTACATGGATTTTATGATGTCGTATGTTTTACCCCCAACACCACTTTCCATCAGTTTGTATAGCAGACCCTCATGCCAAATTGAGTCGAAGGCTTTTTGAAATCAACAAAGCATGAGAAGACTTTGCCTTTGTTTTGGTTTGTTTGGTTGTCAATTAGGGTGTGCAGGGTGAATACATGGTCTGTTGTACGGTAATTTGGTAAAAAGCCAATTTGACATTTGCTCAGTACATTGTTTTCATTGAGGAAGTGCACGAGTCTGCTGTTAATGATAATGCAGAGGATTTTCCCAAGGTTACTGTTGACGCATATTCCACGGTAGTTATTGGGGTCAAATTTGTCTCCATTTTTGTGGATTGGGGTGATCAGTCCTTGGTTCCAAATATTGGGGAAGATGCCAGAGCTAAGGATGATGTTAAAGAGTTTTAGTATAGCCAATTGGAATTTGTTGTCTGTATATTTGATCATTTCATTGAGGATACCATCAACACCACAGGCCTTTTTGGGTTGGAGGGTTTTTATTTTGTCCTGTAACTCATTCAATGTAATTGGAGAATCCAGTGGGTTCTGGTAGTCTTTAATAGTTGATTCTAAGATCTGTATTTGATCATGTATATGTTTTTGCTCTTTATTCTTTGTTATAGAGCCAAAAAGATTGGAGAAGTGGTTTACCCATACATCTCCATTTTGGATAGAAAATTCTTCGTGTTGTTGTTTGTTTAGTGTTTTCCAATTTTCCCAGAAGTGGTTAGAGTCTATGGATTCTTCAATTACATTGAGCTGATTTCTGACATGCTGTTCCTTCTTTTTCCGTAGTGTATTTCTGTATTGTTTTAGTGATTCACCATAGTGAAGGCGTAGACTCAGGTTTTCCGGATCTCTATGTTTTTGGTTGGACAGGTTTCTCAATTTCTTTCTTAGATTTTTGCATTCTTCATCAAACCATCTCTCTCTTTCTCCCTTCTATTCCATATCTCTCTCTCTCTCTCTTTCTCCCTTCTATTCCATATCTCTCTCTCTCTCTCTCTCTTTCTCCCTTCTATTCCATATCTCTCTCCCTCTCTCTCTTTCTCCCTTCTATTCCATATCTCTCTCTCTCTCTCTCTCTCTCTTTCTCTCTCTCTTTCTCCCTTCTATTCCATATCTCTCTCTCTCTCTCTCTCTCTCTCTCTCTTTCTCCCTTCTATTCCATATCTCTCTCTCTCTCTCTTTCTCCCTTCTATTCCATATCTCTCTCTCTCTCTCTCATCCATCTGACGTCAATCAGAATAATTAATAACAAGTATTAGATGGAAACAATTTTAAAGGCCCCGAACAGTGAAAATAATGTTTTTTTAATCAAATTGGATTACATTTGGGTGAAACCAATTCAAAGTTGGGTGACACAAGTATGAAAAATGACTGTAGGTGGAACATTGACCATAGAGTAACTGGTCCCCTCCCCACGTGTCATTCATCATTATTACCTTCCAGCTCCAGTTTAGAAAATTCAACATCTACTCTGTCTGCACAGCTTCCCAGGTAACCACCACCACAGCATTATGTGATTAAATACATCAGCTTCCCAGGTAACCACCACCACAGCATTATGTGATTAAATACATCAGCTTCCCAGGTAACCACCACCACAGCATTATGTGATTAAATACATCAGCTTCCCAGGTAACCACCACCACAGCATTATGTGATTAAATACATCAGCTTCCCAGGTAACCACCACCACAGCATTATGTGATTAAATACATCAGCTTCCCAGGTAACCACCACCACAGCATTATGTGATTAAATACATCAGCTTCCCAGGTAACCACCGCCACAGCATTATGTGATTAAATACATCAGCTTCCCAGGTAACCACCACCACAGCATTATGTGATTAAATACATCAGCTTCCCAGGTAACCACCACCACAGCATTATGTGATTAAATACATCAGCTTACCAGGTAACCACCACCACAGCAGTATGTGATTAAATACATCAGCTTCCCAGGTAACCAACACCACAGCATTATGTGATTAAATACATCAGCTTCCCAGGTAACCAACACCACAGCATAATGTGATTAAATACATCAGCTTCCCAGGTAACCACCACCACAGCATTATGTGATTAAATACATCAGCTTCCCAGTTAACCACCGCCACAGCATTATGTGATTAAATACATCAGCTTCCCAGGTAACCACCACCACAGCATTATGTGATTAAATACATCAGCTTCCCAGGTAACCACCGCCACAGCATTATGTGATTAAATACATCAGATTCCCTGGTAACCACCACCACAGCATAATGTCATTAAATACATCAGCTTCCCAGGTATCCACCACCACAGCATTATGTGATTAAATACATCAGCTTCCCAGGTAACCACCACCACAGCATTATGTGATTAAATACATCAGCTTCCCAGGTAACCACCGCAACAGCATTATGTGATTAAATACATCAGCTTCCCAGGTAACCACCACCACAGCATTATGTGATTAAATACATCAGCTTCCCAGGTAACCAACACCACAGCATAATGTGATTAAATACATCAGCTTCCCAGGTAACCACCACCACAGCATTATGTGATTAAATACATCAGCTTCCCAGGTAACCACCACCACAGCATTATGTGATTAAATACATCAGCTTCCCAGGTAACCACCACCACAGCATTATGTGATTAAATACATCAGCTTCCCAGGTAACCACCACCACAGCATTATGTGATTAAATACATCAGCTTCCCAGGTAACCACCGCCACAGCATTATGTGATTAAATACATCAGCTTCCCAGGTAACCACCACCACAGCATTATGTGATTAAATACATCAGCTTCCCAGGTAACCACCACCACAGCATTATGTGATTAAATACATCAGCTTACCAGGTAACCACCACCACAGCAGTATGTGATTAAATACATCAGCTTCCCAGGTAACCAACACCACAGCATTATGTGATTAAATACATCAGCTTCCCAGGTAACCAACACCACAGCATAATGTGATTAAATACATCAGCTTCCCAGGTAACCACCACCACAGCATTATGTGATTAAATACATCAGCTTCCCAGTTAACCACCGCCACAGCATTATGTGATTAAATACATCAGCTTCCCAGGTAACCACCACCACAGCATTATGTGATTAAATACATCAGCTTCCCAGGTAACCACCGCCACAGCATTATGTGATTAAATACATCAGATTCCCTGGTAACCACCACCACAGCATAATGTCATTAAATACATCAGCTTCCCAGGTATCCACCACCACAGCATTATGTGATTAAATACATCAGCTTCCCAGGTAACCACCACCACAGCATTATGTGATTAAATACATCAGCTTCCCAGGTAACCACCGCAACAGCATTATTTGATTAAATACATCAGCTTCCCAGGTAACCACCACCACAGCATTATGTGATTAAATACATCAGCTTCCCAGGTAACCAACACCACAGCATAATGTGATTAAATACATCAGCTTCCCAGGTAACCACCACCACAGCATTATGTGATTAAATACATCAGCTTCCCAGGTAACCACCACCACAGCATTATGTGATAAAATACATCAGCTTCCCAGGTAACCACCACCACAGCATTATGTGATTAAATACATCAGCTTCCCAGGTAACCACCGCAACAGCATTATGTGATTAAATACATCAGCTTCCCAGGTAACCACCGCCACAGCATTATGTGATTAAATACATCAGCTTCCCAGGTAACCACCGCCACAGCATTATGTGATTAAATACATCAGCTTCCCAGGTAACCACCGCCACAGCATTATGTGATTAAATACATCAGCTTCCCAGGTAACCACCACCACAGCATTATGTGATTAAATACATCAGCTTCCCAGGTAACCACCACCACAGCATCATGTGATTAAATACATCAGCTTCCCAGGTAACCACCACCACAGCATTATGTGATTAAATACATCAGCTTCCCAGGTAACCACCACCACAGCATTATGTGATTAAATACATCAGCTTCCCAGGTAACCACCACCACAGCATTATGTGATTAAATACATCAGCTTCCCAGGTAACCACCACCACAGCATTATGTGATTAAATACATCAGCTTCCCAGGTAACCACCGCCACAGCATTATGGGATTAAATACATCAGCTTCCCAGGTAACCACCACCACAGCATTATGTGATTAAATACATCAGCTTCCCAGGTAACCACCACCACAGCATTATGTGATTAAATACATCAGCTTCCCAGGTAACCACCACCACAACATTATGTGATTAAATACATCAGCTTCCCAGGTAACCACCACCACAGCATTATGTGATTAAATACATCAGCTTCCCAGGTAACGACCACCACAGCATTATGTGATTAAATACATCAGCTTCCCAGGTAACCACCACCACAGCATCATGTGATTAAATACATCAGCTTCCCAGGTAACCACCACCACAGCATTATGTGATTAAATACATCAGCTATCCCAAGGCAAAGAAGAGGGGATATGATGTGAAGCCTGTCAAGACAGACACAGTAAGGAGGGGATGTGCTGTGAAGCTGAGAAGACAGACACAGTAAGGAGGGGATGTGCTGTGAAGCCTGAAGCTGAGAAGACAGACACAGTAAGGAGGGGATGTGCTGTGAAGCTGAGAAGACAGAAACAGTAAGGAGGGGATGTGCTGTGAAGCCTGAAGCTGAGAAGACAGACACAGTAAGGAGGGGATGTGCTGTGAAGCCTGAAGCTGAGAAGACAGAAACAGTAAGGAGGGGATGTGCTGTGAAGCCTGAAGCTGAGAAGACAGACACAGTAAGGAGGGGATGTGCTGTGAAGCTGAGAAGACAGACACAGTAAGGAGGGGATGTGCTGTGAAGCCTGAAGCTGAGAAGACAGACACAGTAAGGAGGGGATGTGCTGTGAAGCTGAGAAGACAGACACAGTAAGGAGGGGATGTGCTGTGAAGCCTGAAGCTGAGAAGACAGACACAGTAAGGAGGGGATGTGCTGTGAAGCTGAGAAGACAGACACAGTAAGGAGGGGATGTGCTGTGAAGCTGAGAAGACAGACACAGTAAGGAGGGGATGTGCTGTGAAGCCTGAAGCTGAGAAGACAGACACAGTAAGGAGGGGATGTGCTGTGAAGCATGAAGCTGAGGAGACAGACACAGTAAGGAGGGGATGTGCTGTGAAGCATGAAGCTGAGAAGACAGACACAGTAAGGAGGGGATGTGCTGTGAAGCTGAGAAGACAGACACAGTAAGGAGGGGATGTGCTGTGAAGCTGAGAAGACAGACACAGTAAGGAAGGGATGTGCTGTGACGCTGAGAAGACAGACACAGTAAGGAGGGGATGTGCTGTGAAGCATGAAGCTGAGAAGACAGACACAGTAAGGAGGGGATGTGCTGTGAAGCATGAAGCTGAGAAGACAGACACAGTAAGGAGGGGATGTGCTGTGAAGCATGAAGCTGAGAAGACAGACACAGTAAGGAGGGGATGTGCTGTGAAGCTGAGAAGACAGACACAGTAAGGAGGGGATGTGCTGTGAAGCTGAGAAGACAGACACAGTAAGGAGGGGATGTGCTGTGAAGCTGAGAAGACAGACACAGTAAGGAGGGGATGTGCTGTGAAGCATGAAGCTGAGAGGACAGACACAGTAAGGAGGGGATGTGCTGTGAAGCATGAAGCTGAGAAGACAGACACAGTAAGGAGGGGATGTGCTGTGAAGCCTGAAGCTGAGAAGACAGACACAGTAAGGAGGGGATGTGCTGTGAAGCTGAGAAGACAGACACAGTAAGGAGGGGATGTGCTGTGAAGCTGAGAAGACAGACACAGTATGGAGGGGATGTGCTGTGAAGCCTGAAGCTGAGAAGACAGATACAGTAAGGAGGGGATGTGCTGTGAAGCATGAAGCTGAGAAGACAGACACAGTACGGTTTCCGGTTCCGGGTTGGAGCGGTTTCCGGTTCCGGGTTGGAGCGAGCGGTCGCATCTACACTTCGGTCCGCAGGTAGTATAACTTTTCATTACATTTCATTATAGTACAACGGTTTGATTTGTCTAATCTTAGCAATTTCTTCTTAGCTAGCTACATAGCCGTCTTTGTATCAAAGATAATTGCGTAATTATCGTATTTCGTCGTCCTAACGTAGTCTACACTGCTATCTGCCCAGCAGCTAGCTAACGTCCACTAGCACAGCAGCTAGCTAACGTCCACTAGCACTGTAGAAACTATTACACTCAACGACTCGATTAGTGTAGTGTTAGATGGCTACATAGTTGTCTTTGCTGTCTTCGTATCCAAGGTAATTGTGTAGTTTAGAGTGTGTAGACTTAGAGTGATTATCTTAATTTACCGAGGTTAGCTAGCCAGCTATTTGTCGTCCTTAACGTAGGAGTTACTGTTAGCTAGCCAGCCAAGAGCTAGCCAACGTCTTCCGAATTGAACTTCAACAACCCGGTCAACATTCCGCCTCGCTCCACAGGTAGTATCACATTTTCATTTCACTTCATTACAGTACAACGGTTTGATTTGTTTGATCGTAGCTAGCTAGCTACATAGCCGTCTTTGTATCTAAGACAATTGTGTAGTCTGGAGCGATTTTCTAGGTTAGCTAGCCAGCTATTGTCGTTCTTTTAACGTAACGTTACGTAATCAACACTGCTAGCTAGCCAGCTAGCCCCCGAATAGCAGCACTGTAGAAACTATTACACTCGACGGAACGACTTGATTAGTGTAGTGTCAACAACGTAGCCACTGCCAGCTAGCCTACTCCAGCAGTACTGTATCATTTCAATCATTTTAGTCAATAAGATTCTTGCTATGTAAGCTTAACGTTCTGAACATTCGATAAGTGTAGTCCACTTGTCATTCCAATCTCCTTTGCATTAGCGTAGCCTCTTCTGTAGCCTGTCAACTATGTGTCTATCTATCCCTGTTCTCTCCTCTCTGCACAGACCATACAAACGCTCCACACCGCGTGGCCGCGGCCACCCTAATCTGGTGGTCCCAGCGCGCACGACCCACGTGGAGTTCCAGGTCTCCGGTAGCCTCTGGAACTGCCGATCTGCGGCCAACAAGGCAGAGTTCATCTCAGCCTATGCCTCCCTCCAGTCCCTCGACTTCTTGGCACTGACGGAAACATGGATCACCACAGACAACACTGCTACTCCTACTGCTCTCTCTTCATCCGCCCACGTGTTCTCGCACACCCCGAGAGCTTCTGGTCAGCGGGGTGGTGGCACCGGGATCCTCATCTCTCCCAAGTGGTCATTCTCCCTTTCTCCCCTTACCCATCTGTCTATCGCCTCCTTTGAATTCCATGCTGTCACAGTTACCAGCCCTTTCAAGCTTAACATCCTTATCATTTATCGCCCTCCAGGTTCCCTCGGAGAGTTCATCAATGAGCTTGATGCCTTGATAAGCTCCTTTCCTGAGGACGGCTCACCTCTCACAGTCCTGGGCGACTTTAACCTCCCCATGTCTACCTTTGACTCATTCCTCTCTGCCTCTTTCTTTCCACTCCTCTCCTCTTTTGACCTCACCCTCTCACCTTCCCCCTACTCACAAGGCAGGCAATACGCTCGACCTCATCTTTACTAGATGCTGTTCTTACACTAACCTCATTGCAACTCCCCTCCAAGTCTCCGACCACTACCTTGTATCCTTTTCCCTCTCGCTCTCATCCAACACTTCCCACACTGCCCCTACTCGGATGGTATCGCGCCGTCCCAACCTTCGCTCTCTCTCCCCCGCTACTCTCTCCTCTTCCATCCTATCATCTCTTCCCTCAGCTCATACCTTCTCCAACCTATCTCCTGATTCTGCCTCCTCAACCCTCCTCTCTTCCCTTTCTGCATCCTTTGACTCTCTATGTCCCCTATCCTCCAGACCGGCTCGGTCCTCCCCTCCCGCTCCGTGGCTCGACGACTCATTGCGAGCTCACAGAACAGTGCTCCGGGCAGCCGAGCGGAAATGGAGGAAAACTCGCCTCCCTGCGGACCTGGCATCCTTTCACTCCCTCCTCTCTACATTTTCCTCCTCTGTCTCTGCTGCTAAAGCCACTTTCTTCCACTCTAAATTCCAAGCATCTGCCTCTAACCCTAGGAAGCTCTTTGCCACCTTCTCCTCCCTCCTGAATCCTCCACCCCTCCCCCTCCTCCTCTCTGCAGATGACTTCGTCAACCATTTTGAAAAGAAGGTCGACGACATCCGATCCTCGTTTGCTAAGACAAACGACACCGCTGGTTCTGCTCACACTGCCCTACCCTGTGCTCTGACCTCTTTCTCCCCTCTCTCTCCAGATGAAATCTCGCTTCTTGTGACGGCCGGCCGCCCAACAACCTGCCCGCTTGACCCTATCCCCTCCTCTCTTCTCCAGACCATTTCCGGAGACCTTCTCCCTTACCTCACCTCGCTCATCAACTCATCCCTGACCGCTGGCTACGTCCCTTACGTCTTCAAGAGAGCGAGAGTTGCACCCCTTCTGAAAAAACCTACACTCGATCCCTCCGATGTCAACAACTACAGACCAGTATCCCTTCTTTCTTTTCTCTCCAAAACTCTTGAACGTGCCGTCCTTGGCCAGCTCTCCCGCTATCTCTCTCAGAATGACCTTCTTGATCCAAATCAGTCAGGTTTCAAGACTAGTCATTCAACTGAGACTGCTCTTCTCTGTATCACGGAGGCGCTCCGCACTGCTAAAGCTAACTCTCTCTCCTCTGCTCTCATCCTTCTAGACCTATCGGCTGCCTTCGACACTGTGAACCATCAGATCCTCCTCTCCACCCTCTCCGAGTTGGGCATCTCCGGGCGGCCCACGCTTGGATTGCGTCCTACCTGACAGGTCGCTCCTACCAGGTGGCATGGCGAGAATCTGTCTCCTCGCCACGCGCTCTCACCACTGGTGTCCCCCAGGGCTCTGTTCTAGGCCCTCTCCTATTCTCGCTATACACCAAGTCACTTGGCTCTGTCATAACCTCACATGGTCTCTCCTATCATTGCTATGCAGACGACACACAATTAATCTTCTCCTTTCCCCCTTCTGATGACCAGGTGGCGAATCGCATCTCTGCATGTCTGGCAGACATATCAGTGTGGATGACGGATCACCACCTCAAGCTGAACCTCGGCAAGACGGAGCTGCTCTTCCTCCCGGGGAAGGACTGCCTGTTCCATGATCTCGCCATCACGGTTGACAACTCCATTGTGTCCTCCTCCCAGAGCGCTAAGAACCTTGGCGTGATCCTGGACAACACCCTGTCGTTCTCAACTAACATCAAGGCGGTGGCCCGTTCCTGTAGGTTCATGCTCTACAACATCCGCAGAGTACGACCCTGCCTCACACAGAAAGCGGCGCAGGTCCTAATCCAGGCACTTGTCATCTCCCGTCTGGATTACTGCAACTCGCTGTTGGCTGGGCTCCCTGCCGGTGCCATTAAACTCCTACAACTCATCCAGAACGCCGCAGCCCGTCTGGTGTTCAACCTTCCCAAGTTCTCTCACGTCACCCCGCTCCTCCGCTCTCTCCACTGGCTTCCAGTTGAAGCTCGCATCCGCTACAAGACCATGGTGCTTGCCTACGGAGCTGTGAGGGGAACGGCACCGCAGTACCTCCAGGCTCTGATCAGGCCCTACACCCAAACAAGGGCACTGCGTTCATCCACCTCTGGCCTGCTCGCCTCCCTACCACTGAGGAAGTACAGTTCCCGCTCAGCCCAGTCAAAACTGTTCGCTGCTCTGAACCCCCAATGGTGGAACAAACTCCCTCACGACGCCAGGACAGCGGAGTCAATCACCACCTTCCGGAGATACCTGAAACCCCACCTCTTCAAGGAATGCCTCGGATAGGATAAAGTAATCCTTCTCACCCCCCCCCCCCCCCTTAAATGATTTAGATGCACTATTGTAAAGTGGCTGTTCCTCTGATGTCAGAAGGTGAATTCACCAATTTGTAAGTCGCTCTGGATAAGAGCGTCTGCTAAATGACTTAAATGTAAATGTACAGTAAGGAGGGGATGTGCTGTGAAGCCTGAAGCTGAGTAGACAGACACAGTAAGGAGGGGATGTGCTGTGAAGCTGAGAAGACAGACACAGTAAGGAGGGGATGTGCTGTGAAGCTGAGAAGACAGACACAGTAAGGAGGGATGTGCTGTGAAGCCTGAAGCTGAGAGGACAGACACAGTAAGGAGGGGATGTGCTGTGAAGCTGAGAAGACAGACACAGTAAGGAGGGGATGTGCTGTGAAGCTGAGAAGACAGACACAGTATGGAGGGGATGTGCTGTGAAGCCTGAAGCTGAGAAGACAGACACAGTAAGGAGGGGATGTGCTGTGAAGCTGAGAAGACAGACACAGTAAGGAGGGGATGTGCTGTGAAGCTGAGAAGACAGACACAGTATGGCGGGGATGTGCTGTGAAGCCTGAAGCTGAGAAGACAGACACAGTAAGGAGGGGATGTGCTGTGAAGCTGAGAAGACAGACACAGTAAGGAGGGGATGTGCTGTGAAGCCTGAAGCTGAGAAGACAGACACAGTAAGGAGGGGATGTGCTGTGAAGCCTGAAGCTGAGAAGACAGACACAGTAAGGAGGGGATGTGCTGTGAAGCATGAAGCTGAGAAGACAGACACAGTAAGGAGGGGATGTGCTGTGAAGCCTGAAGCTGAGAAGACAGACACAGTAAGGAGGGGATGTGCTGTGAAGCCTGAAGCTGAGAAGACAGACACAGTAAGGAGGGGATGTGCTGTGAAGCTGAGAAGACAGACACAGTAAGGAGGGGATGTGTTGTGAAGCCTGAAGCTGAGAAGACAGACACAGTAAGGAGGGGATGTGCTGTGAAGCTGAGAAGACAGACACAGTATGGAGGGGATGTGCTGTGAAGCCTGAAGTTGAGAAGACAGAAACAGTAAGGAGGGGATGTGCTGTGAAGCCTGAAGCTGAGAAGACAGACACAGTAAGGAGGGGATGTGCTGTGAAGCTGAGAAGACAGACACAGTAAGGAGGGGATGTGCTGTGAAGCTGAGAAGACAGACCCAGCATACTGTAACTCATATTTATTCATTTTAAGAATGCATAAATTGAAACATTCAGGCACAAACAACAAACATTGAAAATTATTATTTTTAAAGTGCACTGCCAAAAATGTCATATTTCAAATTGAGTACTTCAAAAACACAAGAAAACACATTGTAGAACGAGTAGATAACTACATCAGCGAATTGATATAATCATAACTCAGAACAGGAAATTAAATGACATTTCATTCACTACCCATTTAAAAAACATTTCCCTTTTCAAAAACATGACAGGCGACAGTAAACAGGCTCCTGGATCTCCTCTTAAACAGGTCACTCTTGATCCAACGTCGTATGTGGGGAAGCTCTTTCCATCTCTCTAAATATACAGTATATACACAGCAAATATACAGTAAATATACAGTATATACACAGTAAATATACAATAAATATACAGTAAATATACACTATATATACAGTATATATACAGTAAATATACAGTAAATATACCGTATATATACAGTACCAGTCAAACGTTTGGACACACCTACACATTCATGGGTTATTTTCTACATTGTAGAATAAAACAAAACAAATTCATAGCTATAAAATAACACACCTGGAATCATGTAGCAACTAATTCAAGTTTTAAACAAATCAAAATATATGTTATATTTGAGATTCTTCAAAGTAGCCACCCTTTGCCTTGATGACAGCTTTGCACAATCTTGGCATTCTCTTAACCAGCTTCACCTGGAATGCTTTTCCAACAGTGTTGAAGGAGTTCCCACATACGGCTGAGCACTTGTTGGCTGCTTTTCCTTCACTCTGCGGTCCAACTAATCCGAAACCATCTCCATTCGGTTAAGGTTGGATGATTGTGGAGGCCAGGACATCGGATGCAGAACTCCATCACTCTCCTTCTTTGTCAAATAGCCCTTACACAGCCGTGGAGGTGTGTTGGGTCATTGTCCTGTTTAAAAACAAATGACAGTCCCACTAATGCGCAAACCAAATGGGATGGCATATATGCTGGTTAAGTGTGCCTTGATTTCTAAGTAAATCCCTGACATTGTCACCAACAATGCACCCCCACACCATTACACCTCCTCCTCCATGCTTCACGGTGGGAACCACACATGCAGAGATCATCCGTCCACCTGCTCTGCTTCTCACAAAGACACAACGGTTGGAACCAAAAATCACAAATTTGAACTCATCAGACCAAAGTACAAATTTCCACCAGTCTAATATCCATTGCTCATGTTTCTTGGCCCAAGCAAGTCTCTTCTTATTATTGGTGTCATTTAGTAGTGGCTTGTTTGCTGCAATTCGACCACAAAGGCCTGATTCACAGTCTCCTTGGAAATGTTGATGTGGAGATGTGTCTGTTACTTGAACTCTCTGAAGCATTTATTTGGGCTGCAATCTCTGAGGCTGGTAACTCTAATGAATTTATCAATCAATCAATAAATCACATGTATTTATAAAGCCCTTTTTACATCAGCCGATGTCACAACATTCTATACAGAAACCCAGCCTAAAACCCCAAACAGCAAACAATATAGATGTAGAAGCATGATGTCTAGGACAAACTCCCTAGAAAGGTGGGAACCTAGGAAGAGAGGAGAGGAACCAGGAACCTATGAAGAGATGAGAGGAACCAGGTTCTGAGGGGTGGAGATTATAACAGAACATGGCCAAGATGTTCAAATGTTCATAGATGACCAGCAGGGTCAAATAATAATAATCACTGTGGTTGTTCAGGGTGCAACAGGTCAGCACTTCAGGAGTAAATGTAGATTGGCTTTTCATAGCCGATCATTCAGAGTCGAAAACAGCAGGTCCGGGATGAGGTAGCACGTCCGGTGAACAGGTCAGGGTTCCATAGCCGCAGGCAGAACAGTTGAAACTGGAGCAGCAGCAGGTGGACTGGGATGGACTGTGGACAGCAAGGAGTCATCATGCCAGGTCATCCAGAGGCATGGTCCTAGGGCTCAGGTCCTCCGAGAGAATAGAGAAAAGAGAGAGTTAGAGGGAGCATATTTACATTCACGCAGAACACCGGGTAAGACAGGATAAATATTCCAGATAACAGACTGATCCTAGCCCCCAACTTATACTATTGCAGCATAAATATTGATGGCTGAGACAGGAGGGGTCCCCCCCGGACAGGGCCAACAAGTCAGGATATAACCCCACCCACTTTGCCAAAGCACAGCCCCCACACCACTAGAGGGATATCTTCATACCACCAACTTATTACCCTGGGTCAAGGCCGAGTATAGCCCACAAAGATCTCCCCCACATCACGAACCCGAGGGGAGCGCCAACCCGTACAGGAAGACCACGTAAGTGACTCAACCCACTCAGGTGACGCACCCCTCCTAGGGACGACAAGGAAGAGCACCAGTAAGCCAGTGACTCAGCCCCTGTAATAGTGTTAGAGGCGGAGAATTCCAGTGGAGAGAGGGGAACCGGCCAGGCAGAAACAGCAACACAGTTACAATGGGATAACCAAAAATACAGTCAATACCACAATATAAAATCTGTTTACAGTGTGTGCAAATGAAGCAAGGAGGAAGGGCAATAAATAGGCCTTAGTAACAAAGTATTTGCAATTTAGCCATTAGCACTGGAGTGATAGATGTGCAGATGAGGATGTGCAAGACCTTCAATCTGCATCTCTCACATGGATAGGCAGACCATTCATAAAAATTGAGCTCTATAGGAGAAAGCCCTTCCTCCAGCTGTTTGCTAAGTAATTCTAGGGACAGTGAGGAGGCCTACATCTTGTGACTGTATCGTTTGTGTAGGTATGTAATGTGTACGCGAAGCCCATGAAAAACTGTAGGTTAGAAGTAAAACCTTGAAATCAGCCATAGCCTTAAAAGGGAGCCAGTGTAGAGAAGCACTGGAGTAATATGATCAAATGTTCTGGTAGGTGTCAAGGTTCTAGCAGCCGTGTTTAGCACTACCTGAAGTTTATCCGGGTGGCTGGAAAGTAGAGCATTGCAGTAGTTTAACCTAGAAGTGACAAAAGCATGGATACATTTTTCTGCATAATTTTTTAGACAGAAAATGTCTGATTTTTACAATGTTACATAGATGAAAAAAAGCTGCCATTGATGTGTTCGTCAAAAGAGAGATCAGGGTCCAGAGTAACACCGAGGTCCTTCACGGATTAATTTGAGATGACTGTACAACCATCAAGATTAATTGTCAGATCCAACAGAAGATCTCTGTTTCTTGGGACCTAGAACTAGCATCTCTGTTTTGTCCGAGTTTAAAAGTAAAACATTTGCTGCCATCCACTTCCTTATGTCTGAAACACAGGCTTCCAGTGAGGGCACTTTTGGGGCTTCACAATGTTTCATCAAAATGTACAGCTGTGTATCATCATGTCTTGAAGTAATGATGGACTGTGGTTTCTCTTTGTTTAATTGAGCTGTTCTTGCCATAATATGGACTTGACTGTTTACCAAATAGGGCTACCTTATCTATACCACCGCTACCTTGTCACAACACAACTGATTGGCTCAAACACATTAAGAAGGAAAGAAATTCAAGAAATTCAAATCAATTCCACAAATTCAATTTTATTAAGAAGGCAAACGTGTTAATTGAAATGCATTTCAGGTGACTACCTCATGAAGTAGGCTGTCATTGTAAATAAGAATTGGTTCCTAACTGACTTAAACATACTTAAATAAAGGTTAAATAAATGAAGCTGGTTTAGAGAATGCCAAGGGAAAAACTGTGGCTACTTTGAAGAATCTCAAACATAAAATATATTTTGATTTGTTTAATACTTTTTTGGTTACTACATGATTCCATATGTGTTATTTCACAGCTGTGATGTCTTCACTATTATTCTACAATGTAGAAAAGAGTAAAAACAAAGAAAAGCCCTTTAATTAGTAGGTGTGTCCAAACTTTTGACTGGTTCTGTATATATATATATTTCAACGGTACAAATGTGAGGGGGAACGTGCCCCTGTGCCCACTAAGGGCATGATATCTCTGCATCTAAAGTGACCCCAGGCTTTACTAATTATTGAGAAGAAGTGCATCAGTGAACTGCAGGCTGAAATTAGTTACAGAACAATAGAAATGGAATTGTGAATTGCTGCTGTTTGATATCCAACAGTCCGTGATCAGCTCTGTTGACCATGAGAGCATTTTGCTGAGATAATTGTTTGTGGCCACCTATTTATGTTTGGCATGATATGTGGCACATTGTTTATCTAGTCATCAATGATATGTGGCCCATTGTTTATCTAGTCATCAATGATATGTGGCACATTGTTTATCTAGTCATCAATGACATGTGGCACATTGTTTATCTAGTCATCAATGATATGTGGCACATTGTTTATCTAGTCATCAATGATATGTGGCCCATTGTTTATCTGGTCATCAATGACATGTGGCCCATTGTTTATCTAGTCATCAATGATATGTGGCACATTGTTTATCTAGTCATCAATGATATGTGGCCCATTGTTTATCTAGTCATCAATGATATGTGGCACATTGTTTATCTAGTCATCAATGACATGTGGCACATTGTTTATCTAGTCATCAATGATATGTGGCACATTGTTTATCTAGTCATCAATGACATGTGGCACATTGTTTATCTAGTCATCAATGACATGTGGCACATTGTTTATCTAGTCATCAATGACATGTGGCACATTGTTTATCTAGTCATCAATGACATGTGGCACATTGTTTATCTAGTCATCAATGATATGTGGCACATTGTTTATCTAGTCATCAATGATATGTGGCACATTGTTTATCTAGTCATCAATGATATGTGGCCCATTGTTTATCTAGTCATCAATGACATGTGGCACATTGTTTATCTAGTCATCAATGATATGTGGCACATTGTTTATCTAGTCATCAATGATATGTGGCACATTGTTTATCTAGTCATCAATGATATGTGGCACATTGTTTATCTGGTCATCAATGACATGTGGCCCATTGTTTATCTGGTCATCAATGATATGTGGCACATTGTTTATCTAGTCATCAATGATATGTGGCACATTGTTTATCTAGTCATCAATGATATGTGGCACATTGTTTATCTAGTCATCAATGACATGTGGCACATTGTTTATCTAGTCATCAATGATATGTGGCACATTGTTTATCTAGTCATCAATGACATGTGGCACATTGTTTATCTAGTCATCAATGACATGTGGCACATTGTTTATCTAGTCATCAATGACATGTGGCACATTGTTTATCTAGTCATCAATGACATGTGGCACATTGTTTATCTAGTCGTCAATGACATGCGGCACATTGTTTATCTAGTCATCAATGACATGTGGCACATTGTTTATCTAGTCATCAATGATATGTGGCACATTGTTTATCTAGTCATCAATGATATGTGGCCCATTGTTTATCTAGTCATCAATGATATGTGGCCCATTGTTTTTCTAGTCATCAATGACATGTGGCATATTGTTTATCTAGTCATCAATGATATGTGGCACATTGTTTATCTAGTCATCAATGATATGTGGCACATTGTTTATCTAGTCATCAATGATATGTGGCACATTGTTTATCTGGTCATCAATGACATGTGGCCCATTGTTTATCTGGTCATCAATGATATGTGGCACATTGTTTATCTGGTCATCAATGATATGTGGCACATTGTTTATCTAGTCATCAATGATATGTGGCACATTGTTTATCTAGTCATCAATGACATGTGGCACATTGTTTATCTAGTCATCAATGATATGTGGCACATTGTTTATCTAGTCATCAATGACATGTGGCACATTGTTTATCTAGTCATCAATGACATGTGGCACATTGTGTATCTAGTCATCAATGACATGTGGCACATTGTTTATCTAGTCATCAATGACATGTGGCACATTGTTTATCTAGTCATCAATGACATGTGGCACATTGTTTATCTAGTCATCAATGATATGTGGCCCATTGTTTATCTAGTCATCAATGATATGTGGCCCATTGTTTATCTGGTTATCAATGATATGTGGCCCATTGTTTATCTGGTCATCAATGATATGTGGCACATTGTTTATCTGGTCATCAATGATATGTGGCACATTGTTTATCTGGTCATCAATGACATGTGGCCCATTGTTTATCTGGTCATCAATGACATGTGGCCCATTGTTTATCTGGTCATCAATGATATGTGGCACATTGTTTATCTAGTCATCAATGACATGTGGCACATTGTTTATCTAGTCATCAATGACATGTGGCACATTGTGTATCTAGTCATCAATGACATGTGGCACATTGTTTATCTAGTCATCAATGACATGTGGCACATTGTTTATCTAGTCATCAATGACATGTGGCACATTGTTTATCTAGTCATCAATGATATGTGGCCCATTGTTTATCTAGTCATCAATGATATGTGGCCCATTGTTTATCTGGTCATCAATGATATGTGGCCCATTGTTTATCTGGTCATCAATGATATGTGGCACATTGTTTATCTGGTCATCAATGATATGTGGCACATTGTTTATCTGGTCATCAATGACATGTGGCCCATTGTTTATCTGGTCATCAATGACATGTGGCCCATTGTTTATCTGGTCATCAATGACATGTGGCCCATTGTTTATCTGGTCATCAATGACATGTGGCCCATTGTTTACATTGTTAACCGGCAACGACCACAAGGGTGTTTGAAAGACCTGTCGGTCAAGGTGAGCTCCTGAAGATGAGATCCCACTCAGACTGTTCTTCCTCATGCATCCTGATAGTTACACACCAGATACAAGGTTCAACTTCTTCAAGTCGGAGCATTTCAATGGCGTTAAAATATTATAGGTGATGTTTTGGTCACACAAGGCTATTTTTACTTGGGAAATAGGATGATTAGGAGGTTTGACAGAGTATGTGTAATATACACAACAAGCTCACTCTAGAGAACAAACGCTGCATTCCAAATGGCACAATATTCCCTATGTAGTACACATTATCGACCTGGGCCCATAGGGAATAGGGTGCGATTTGTTACATCCGCAAAGAAGCAATGGAGACTTTACAATTCAATCACTAAAATACCCTTAAACAGGCACTCAATAAATCCCGGAGAAAACAGTGTCCTTCGACGATGCTCGCCGGAGAACCACAGACTGGAGAAAACAGGAACATTCAAGTCTCACCAAAGAATCTGAAGTGTTGTAGTTTGAAGAATCCAAGGTCATGGCACTCAGGTGGGTTTTAAAGTTGAAAATGTTTTATTTACTGAGGCTACACACACACACACACACACACACACATACACATACACACACACACACACACACACACACACACACACACACACACACACACACACACACACACACACACACACACACACACACACACACACACACACACACACACACACACACACACACACACACACACACACACACACACACACACACAGTGTTATAGGACAGCTCAAGCAGTTCCACTTCCTTACTAACTTTCAACGGCGTCTCAACTGCTCCTGTCCCTGCTGCTGTGAATACATTTCAACATGTCGCTGTTCAGGGACGCAGGGTAAGAAGACATAGACAGGTTTGTCCAATGGGAAATACGCTGTCATTTCATCACCTCCTAAAACACAGGTGCTAACGGTTGTTGCTGACTTGAAGGTGCACTATGCAGAAATTGCTCCTCCATTTCCTGGTTGCGAAAATTCAAAATAGTTCGCCTAATTTCATTTGATGTTACAAAAAAAAACTAGTGTAGTGTTGAGAATCATTGTACCATTTAACTGCTGTGAAACATAT
Source organism: Oncorhynchus masou masou (assembly GCF_036934945.1). Lineage (NCBI taxonomy): Eukaryota > Metazoa > Chordata > Actinopteri > Salmoniformes > Salmonidae > Oncorhynchus > Oncorhynchus masou. The sequence goes on along the minus strand of NW_027013742.1, from coordinate 62,956 downwards.
TTTCCATAATCCCAAATATAGCTGTTTCAGCTGTTTTTAAGATGGTGTAGAAAACTGAAAAGTAAAAGATGCATAAACTCAATTTATTGAAGCATAGAAATAGCGCACATAAAATAGCTAAACCACTTATTAGATTTTATTTCAAGTACAATTGCAGATCTATGACTACATTTCTATGTGAATGGGTCATCACCCAAAAAGGTACATATTGCAGCTTTAACTATGTACAGAAAAGTGTGTGTGTATGCTTTCATTGAAGTGCCCGTTTCCTCTCCTCTCTACCATCATCCCTCCATCCCTGTGGTCCTCTCCTCTACCATCTTCCCTCCATCTCTGTGGTCCTCTCCTCTCCTCTCTACCATCATCCCTCCATCCTTGTGGTCCTCTCCTCTCCTCTCTACCATCATCCCTCCATCTCTGTGGTCCTCTCCTATCTACCATCATCCCTCCATCCCTGTGGTCCTCTCCTCTCCTCTACCATCATCCCTCCATCTCTGTGGTCCTCTCCTCTCCTCTCTACCATCATCCCTCCATCCCTGTGGTCCTCTCCTCTCCTCTCTACCATCATCCCTCCATCCCTGTGGTCCTCTCCTCTCCTCTCTACCATCATCCCTCCATCCCTGTGGTCCTCTCCTCTCCTCTCTGCCATCATCCCTCCATCCCTGTGGTCCTCTCCTCTCCTCTCTACCATCATCCCTCCATCCCTGTGGTCCTCTCCTCTCCTCTCTACCATCATCCCTCCATCCCTGTGGTCCTCTCCTATCTACCATCATCCCTCCATCTCTGTGGTCCTCTCCTCTCCTCTCTACCATCATCCCTCCATCCATGTGGTCCTCTCCTCTCCTCTCTACCATCATCCTTCCATCTCTGTGGTCCTCTCCTATCTACCATCATCCCTCCATCCCTGTGGTCCTCTCCTCTCTACCATCATCCCTCCATCTCTGTTGTCCTCTCCTCTCTACCATCATCCCTCCATCCCTGTGGTCCTCTCCTCTCCTCTACCATCATCCCTCCATCTCTGTGGTCCTCTCCTCTCCTCTCTACCATCATCCCTCCATCCCTGTGGTCCTCTCCTCTCCTCTCTACCATCATCCCTCCATCCCTGTGGTCCTCTCCTCTCCTCTCTACCATCATCCCTCCATCCCTGTGGTCCTCTCCTCTCCTCTCTACCATCATCCCTCCATCCCTGTGGTCCTCTCCTCTCCTCTCTACCATCATCCCTCCATCCCTGTGGTCCTCTCCTCTCCTCTCTACCATCATCCCTCCATCTCTGTGGTCCTCTCCTCTCCTCTCTACCATCATCCCTCCATCCCTGTGGTCCTCTCCTCTCCTCTCTACCATCATCCCTCCATCTCTGTGGTCCTCTCCTATCTACCATCATCCCTCCATCCCTGTGGTCCTCTCCTCTCCTCTCTTACCATCATCCCTCCATCCCTCTGGTCCTCTCCTCTCTTACCATCATCCCTCCATCCCTGTGGTCCTCTCCTCTCCTCTCTACCATCATCCCTCCATCCCTGTGGTCCTCTTTTCTCTAATATCATCCCTCCATCCCTGTGGTCCTCTCCTCTCTTCTCTAATATCATCCCTCCATCTCTCCCTCCATCTCTCCTTCCCTCCCTCCATCCCTATCTCACTCCCTCCTTTTCTCCCTTCCTCTTTCCTTCCTTCCCTCCCTCCATCAGACCCTGATCCTAATGGTCCACATAAAAGAGAATTAGTATGAGACACATGGACACAGCAGGGCTCTGAGGGGCCCTTCAGACTCCTTCAAAAACCCCTAGCAGTCTATTCCCATACTCCTAGTTAACTGTGACTTCCAGGACACCTTGAGAGGGAGGGATAGAGATATGGGGGTTAGAGAGAGAAATGGGAAGATGGAGGGGGGAGAGAGGAAGGAAGAGAGGGAGGGGGAAGAGGGGGAAGTGAGAGGGGATGAGGGAGAGAGGAGAAGGAGGGGGTGGGTGAGAGAGATGGAGGATGGTGGAGAGGGGAGGGAGAGAGAGATGGAGGATGGTGGAGAGGGAGGGAGAGAGAGAAGGAGGATGGTGGAGAGGGGAGGGAGAGAGGAGAAGTAGTGGGTGGGTGAGAGTGATGGAGGATGGTGGAGAGGGGAGGGAGAGAGAGATAGAGGATGGTGGAGAGGGGAGGGAGAGAGGAGAAGGAGGGGGTGGGTGAGAGAGATGGAGGATGGTGGAGAGGGGAGGGAGAGAGAGATGGAGGATGGTGGAGAGGGGAGGGAGAGAGGAGAAGGAGGGGGAGGGAGAGAGAGATGGAGGATGGTGGAGAGGGGAGGGAGAGAGATGGAGGATGGTGGAGGGGGGGAGAAGGATGGAGGATGGTGGAGAGGGGAGGGAGAGAGATGGAGGATGGTGGAGAGGGGAGGGAGAGAATGATGGAGGATGGTGGAGAGGGGGGAGAGAGATGGAGGATGGTGGAGAGGGAGGGAGAGAGAGATGGAGGATGGTGGAGAGGGGGGAGAGAGAGATGGAGGATGGTGGAGAGGGGAGGGAGAGAGAGAAGGAGGATGGTGGAGAGGGGAGGGAGAGAGAGAAGGAGGATGGTGGAGAGGGGAGGGAGAGAGAGAAGGAGGATGGTGGAGAGGAGAGGGAGAGAATGAAGGAGGATGGTGGAGAGGGGAGGGAGAGAGAGAAGTAGGATGGTGGAGAGGAGAGGGAGAGAGAGATGGAGGATGGTGGAGAGGGGAGGGAGAGAGAGATGGAGGATGGTGGAGAGGGTAGGGAGAGAGAGATGGAGGATGGTGGAGAGGGGAGATAGAGGTGGAGGATGGTGGAGAGGGGAGGGAGAGAGAGGAGGAGGATGGTGGAGAGGGGAGAGGGGAGGGAGAGAGAGGAGAAGGATGGTGGAGAGGGGAGGGAGAGAGAGATGGAGGATGGTGGAGAGGTGAGGGAGAGAGAGATGGAGGATGGTGGAGAGGGGAGGGAGAGAGAGATGGAGGATGGTGGAGATGGGAGGGAGTGAGACAAGTAAGACTCATTTACTATTATTTGCTCTATGTATTGCTTTTTACCTTACATTTGTTCACTCTTTATGCGCAATGCAGAGAACACTGGAAGAATAATTACCATTTAATTACCACAGTGAATACTTGGAATGTTTGTTTATGTGTCAATTAATCCCATAAGGGATGGGTTGCCAAATGGTCATTTGACACGAAAATAACATTGCATTATTTCATTAATTTATTCATTAGGAGGGGAGAAGGAGAAAGAGAGAGAGAGACAGACACACACATGCATGCACACACACACACACAGACAGAGGTGATCTGCATACAGTACAGACCGGCAGCCTCAGTACACCAGAGACCTTTTACACCTGCCATGTCAACAGCTTAACCTTGTCACTTTGTTTGGTAAACTTAGGGATCGGCACAGGGAAACGTAACCACAGAGCAATGGATACAATGATTGACAGTTTAAGTGACTGTCTTAGAGTGTTTGAGTTTAGGACACATTGGTTTGCTAGACTGTGTCTCCAAATATGGTGTAATATATTGCATGACTGTGTAACCTCATGTTGCTGTCATTTGCATTGACACCAGGAGTTAACTGCTGAACCCCAAGAGGCACCAAGCCAGCATTGTCTGGAGCACAGTCCTAAACCAAGACACGGCTGGTGTGAAAGGTAGTGTTTAGTTTGTGTCTGAAGGGATACCAGCCCTGCATCCCAAAATGGCTCCCTATTCCCCATGGGCCCTGGTTAAAATCAGTGCACTTCACTGTGTAGGTAATAGTGTACCATTTGGGAGTCACACCATGTCAGTGAAAGGTCATAAGAACACACAGAAACATGTCAAGATTCTAAGGGTTCTAGGATTCTCATCAAGTCTTTAACTGAACTGTTTTTGTGTTCTGAATTCCAATTCCAAAAGAGAGTGTGTCTGACCTGGCTAAACAGATGCATGTTAATAGCTGTGTCTCCCTGTGTGTCAGTGCTCCAGGCTCCCTCGCTAGCCTACTCATTTAGCTTTAATAGCTTTGTCTGCGTTCTGGATGGCACCCTATTCTTTTGACCAGAGCGCTATGGGCCCTGGTCAAATGGAGCACACTATATAGGGAACAGGGTGCCATTTGGGAAGCAGGCTTTGAGTCAAAGTGGGCTTGTTTTAGAGGTGGCTCTAGGGGTTGATTGGATTCTAACAACACTTGATGTCTTCCATTCCTCTGTTCTCTTCCTCTTTCAGGGCCATTGGTTTGGAATCCTGTTGCTTTCATTCCAACAGGGCTTTGATTAAAACCAAGGCTTGGTTATCGCTAAAGGAATGGTTTCTTTCTCTCTTTAACTTTCTGTCTTTGAAAACAGCTCATTTGAATGATACTAAATTAGCGTACACATGTTTTTCCTTATACAGCGGATTATTTCTACAAACAAATTGTGGGAATTGTTGACTTTCCCCAAAGTGGTTGCGTTGGCAACGATAAACTATTTGTGTTCGTCTTGTTCGCTTTATTTTCTTCTTCTTGCTTTTAACATCAATCACTTCCTGAAAGGAGTAAACCAATCACATCTTTTAACATCACTTCCTGAAAGGAGTAAACCAATCACATCTGACGATTCGCTGATTGATGGCTAATCTCAGAGGCAGGCAGACACACACAAGCAGACATGGACCCAAACACTCTTAAAGGCTACAATACCAACTTTGTCATGTTTCACGTTAGAAAATGTCCCTCCTCAATGTTAACAGCTGGAGGAGATTTGAAAAGGAGGGGGATTTTTCGAGGTGTTTTTAAAAAACAAATTAACCACCTTTATTTAACCAGGTAGGCCAGTTGAGAACAAGTTCTCATTTACAACTGCGACCTGGTCAAGATAAAGCAAATCAGTCCGACAAAAAACAACAACACAGAGTTACACATAAACAAAAGTACAGCCAAGAACAAGATAGGAAAGTCTGCATACAGTGTGTGCAAATGGAGTAAGGAGGTAAGGCAATAAATAGGCCATAGTAGTGAAGTAATTACAATTGAGCAGATTAACACTGGAGTGATGGATGAGCAGATGAGGATGTGCAAGTAGAGATACTGGTGCAAAAGAGCCAAAAATGTAAATTAAAACAATATGGGGATGAGGTAGGTAGTTGGATGGGCTTTTTACAGATGGGCTGTGTACAGCTGCAGCGATCGGTAAGCTGCTCAGATAGCTGAAGCTTAAAGTTAGTGAGGGAGGTATAAGTCTCCAACTTCAGTGATTTTTGCAATTCGTTCCAGTCATTGGCAGCAGAGAACTGGAAGGCGGCCAAAGGTGTTGGCTTTGGGGATGACCAGTGAGATATACCTGCTGGAGCGCGTGCTATGGCTGGGTGTTGTTATGGTGACCAGTGAGCTGAGATAAGGCGGAGCTTCACCTAGCATTGACATAGGTGACCTGGAGCCAGTGGGTCTGGTGACGAATATGTAGCAAGGGCCAGCCGACATCAGCGTACAGGTCACAGTGGTGGGTGGTATAAGGGGCTTTGGTGACAAAACGGATGGCACTGTGATAGACTACATCCAGTTTACTGAGTAGAGTGTTGGAGGCTATTTTGTAAATGACATCGTCGATGTCAAGGATCGGTAGGATAATCAGTTTTATGAGAGTATGTTTGGCAGCGTGAGTTAAGGAGGCTTTGAGGCGAAGTAGGAAGCCAATTCTAGATTTATTTCTGGATTGGAGATGCTTAATATGAGTCTGTAAGGAGAGTTCACAGTCTAGCCAGACACCTAGGTATTTGTTGTTGTCCACATATTCTAAGTCAGAACCGTCCAGCATAGTGATGCTAGTCGTGCGGGCAGTGATCGGTTGAAGAGCATGCATTTAGTTTTACTAGCATTTAAGAGCATTTGGAGGCCACGGAAGGAGTGTTGTATGGCATTGAAGCTCATTTGGAGGTTTGTTAACACAGTGTCCAATGAAGGGCCAGATGTATACAGAATGGTGTCGTCTACGTAGAGGTGGATCAGGGAATCACTTCCCAGCAAGAGCGACATCATTAATATATACAGAGAAAAGAGTCTGCCCGAGAATGGAACCCTGTGGTACGCCCATAGAGACTGCCCGAGGTCCGGACAACAGGCCGGATGTAATTGAACAACCCTTTTATCTCAGATGATTTCAAATGGAATCAGAGCTGAGTCTTCAAATTCTAAATGCCTGGACAAAAGTAGGAAAACTGGAATATAATAGGACCCTTGATGAGAATTGTAACGCGTCTCCTCCACATACATAGGACAATCACTTGACATAGTCCTCGTCATAAAGTAGTGCACCCTACTGTAGAAGAGTAGGGTGCCATTTGAGAGGCATTCCACAAGGCACAGTCCATTCCCCTCTTGGAAGTCCCCAGCTTCTCATTATTACGAGCAACTGGCGAGCCCTTTTCTCTCTCTTCATCTCTGGAGCTATTTTCAGCACCACTACACCACAATTTCAGCCTTCAATCAAATCGATTGGCTCAACCCAATGGGGTTTGCTATCGCGGCATTGTGAAGAGAGTTTATCTGAGAACACTAAATCTCTGATTCCCCATTGACCAAAAAAAAAACGATTTGCTAACCAATTGACCCCAATTCTATACACAATACCACGGTCAAACCAGAACGGTTTCAACCATCTGTGGTCGTGTTATTGTGATGTTCAGCCACTACAATAGAGGAGATCATCACTTTATTTGATTCTACCTGCTTCTGCAGCAAATGGCTCTGTCTTCCTCTGTGTAATATCGATGTTCAGTGTTAAGGCCCCATAGCCAGTAGAATAGAATAGACTATAACTGTATTTGATTCTGTTCTACCTGTTCTTTTTTCTCTATGCCCAGAAGCAAACAGTGAGGAGGAGCGAGGAGCCCCATTTCCTGGTATTGCATCATGTCTCACCAGAGACTCTTTGAAGTTTGTGATGCCACTTCTGCTTCCCCTCCTACAGTATTCACTCTCAGCTTCATTCCCCTTCCACCCAAGTAGCACCCAATTCCCTATATAGTGCACTACATTTCAGAAGGGTCTATAGCACTATGGTTAAAAGTAGTGCACTATGTAGGGAATAGGGTGTCATTTGGGATGTAGGCTAGACAATCACAGAGAATGGAAACCCGGCCCAGCAACTGAACCCCTTTGAAGATGTTGCAATCAAGTCTGTAAAATGTACTTTACCCACAAACCATGTGTCACCGATTAAACATGAAAGAAAGGTTTGTACTGTACGACGGCGAAGGTGTTTCTTGTGCGGGATGTCATGCTACCGGCAGTGGTACGAAGACTTACGACAGTGTTATGAATCTTTACACAGGCTTTACGAAGGCTGCAGAGCTGTCAGATGACACATGGATTGGGTGAGGGGGCTTTGATATGACCTTCTGGTCTTGCCCTACCGTAATTTGAAACCCAATTGTGACAGCTGGATGACATATGAGTATACCTTTGCAGTAAAGTTTTTCTTTCTCCCTCTCTATTTCTATACTGCTCTCTATTTCTATACTGCTCTCTATTTCTATACTGCTCTCTATTTCTATACTGCTCTCTATTTCTATACTGCTCTCTATTTCTATACTGCTCTCTATTTCTATACTGCTCTCCATTTCTATACTGCTCTCTATTTCTATACTGCTCTCCATTTCTATACTGCTCTCCATTTCTATACTGCTCTCTATTTCTATGCTGCTCTCTATTTCTATACTGCTCTCTACTTCAATACTGCTCTCTACTTCTATACTGCTCTCAACTTCTATACTGCTCTCTATTTCTATACTGCTCTCTACTTCAATACTGCTCTCTACTTCTATACTGCTCTCTATTTCTATACTGCTCTCTACTTCTATTCTGCTCTCTATTTCTATACTGCTCTCTATTTCTATATTGGGGCGGCAGGGTAGCCTAGTGGTTAGAGCATTGGAATAGTAACCGAAAGGTTGCAAGTTCAAATCCACGAGCTGACAAGGTACAAAATCTGTCGTTCTGC
>NW_027013742.1:40000-50000 GCF_036934945.1 Oncorhynchus masou masou | reverse complement strand
TATGAATGAGTTTACCATGGTCGGTAAAATACTGCCCCTTTAACAAAACAGAATGTGGAATCTGGAACTATGAATGAGTTTACCATGGTCGGTAAATACTGCCCCTTTAACAAAACAGAATGTGGAATCTGGAACTATGAATGAGTTTACCATGGTCGGTAAAATACTGCCCCTTTAACAAAACAGAATGTGGAATCTGGAACTATGAATGAGTTTACATGGTCGGTAAAATACTGCCCCTTTAACAAAACAGAATGTGGAATCTGGAACTATGAATGAGTTTACCATGGTCGGTAAAATACTGCCCCTTTAACAAAACAGAATGTGGAATCTGGAACTATGAATGAGTTTACCATGGTCGGTAAATACTGCCCCTTTAACAAAACAGAATGTGGAATCTGGAACTATGAATGAGTTTACCATGGTCGGTAAAATACTGCCCCTTTAACAAAACAGAATGTGAAATCTGGAACTATGAATGAGTTTACCATGGTCGGTAAAATACTGCCCCTTTAACAAAACAGAATGTGGAATCAGGAACTATGAATGAGTTTACCATGGTCGGTAAAATACTGCCCCTTTAACAAAACAGAATGTGGAATCTGGAACTATGAATGAGTTTACCATGGTCGGTAAATACTGCCCCTTTAACAAAACAGAATGTGGAATCTGGAACTATGAATGAGTTTACCATGGTCGGTAAAATACTGCCCCTTTAACAAAACAGAATGTGGAATCAGGAACTATGAATGAGTTTACCATGGTCGGTAAATACTGCCCCTTTAACAAAACAGAATGTGGAATCTGGAACTATGAATGAGTTTACCATGGTCGGTAAAATACTGCCCCTTTAACAAAACAGAATGTGGAATCTGGAACTATGAATGAGTTTACCATGGTCGGTAAAATACTGCCCCTTTAACAAAACAGAATGTGGAATCTGGAACTATGAATGAGTTTACCATGGTCGGTAAATACTGCCCCTTTAACAAAACAGAATGTGGAATCTGGAACTATGAATGAGTTTACCATGGTCGGTAAAATACTGCCCCTTTAACAAAACAGAATGTGGAATCTGGAACTATGAATGAGTGGACCATGGTCGGTAAATAATGCCCCTTTAACAAAACAGAATGTGGAATCTGGAACTATGAATGAGTTTACCATGGTCGGTAAAATACTGCCCCTTTAACAAAACAGAATGTGGAATCTGGAACTATGAATGAGTTTACCATGGTCGGTAAATACTGCCCCTTTAACAAAACAGAATGTGGAATCTGGAACTATGAATGAGTTTACCATGGTCGGTAAAATACTGCCCCTTTAACAAAACAGAATGTGGAATCTGGAACTATGAATGAGTGGACCATGGTCGGTAAATAATGCCCCTTTAACAAAACAGAATGTGGAATCTGGAACTATGAATGAGTTTAATGAGTTTACCATGGTCGGTAAAATACTGCCCCTTTAACAAAACAGAATGTGGAATCTGGAACTATGAATGAGTTTACCATGGTCGGTAAATACTGCCCCTTTAACAAACAGAATGTGGAATCTGGAACTATGAATGAGTTTACCATGGTCGGTAAATACTGCCCCTTTAACAAAACAGAATGTGGAATCTGGAACTATGAATGAGTTTACCATGGTCGGTAAATACTGCCCCTTTAACAAAACAGAATGTGGAATCTGGAACTATGAATGAGTTTACCATGGTCGGTAAATAATGCCCCTTTAACAAAACAGAATGTGGAATCTGGAACTATGAATGAGTTTACCATGGTCGGTAAATACTGCCCCTTTAACAAAACAGAATGTGGAATCTGGAACTATGAATGAGTTTACCATGGTCGGTAAATACTGCCCTTTTAACAAAACAGAATGTGGAATCTGGAACTATGAATGAGTTTACCATGGTCGGTAAATACTGCCCCTTTAACAAAACAGAATGTGGAATCTGGAACTATGAATGAGTTTACCATGGTCGGTAAATACTGCCCCTTTAACAAAACAGAATGTGGAATCTGGAACTATGAATGAGTTTACCATGGTCGGTAAATACTGCCCCTTTAACAAAACAGAATGTGGAATCTGGAACTATGAATGAGTTTACCATGGTCGGTAAATACTGCCCCTTTAACAAAACAGAATGTGGAATCTGGAACTATGAATGAGTTTACCATGGTCGGTAAATACTGCCCCTTTAACAAAACAGAATGTGGAATCTGGAACTATGAATGAGTTTACCATGGTCGGTAAATACTGCCCCTTTAACAAAACAGAATGTGGAATCTGGAACTATGAATGAGTTTACCATGGTCGGTAAATACTGCCCCTTTAACAAAACAGAATGTGGAATCTGGAACTATGAATGAGTTTACCATGGTCGGTAAATACTGCCCCTTTAACAAAACAGAATGTGGAATCTGGAACTATGAATGAGTTTACCATGGTCGGTAAATACTGCCCCTTTAACAAAACAGAATGTGGAATCTGGAACTATGAATGAGTTTACCATGGTCGGTAAATACTGCCCCTTTAACAAAACAGAATGTGGAATCTGGAACTATGAATGAGTTTACCATGGTCGGTAAATACTGCCCCTTTAACAAAACAGAAAGTGGAATCTGGAACTATGAATGAGTTTACCATGGTCGGTAAATAATGCCCCTTTAACAAAACAGAATGTGGAATCTGGAACTATGAATGAGTTTACCATGGTCGGTAAAATACTGCCCCTTTAACAAAACAGAATGTGGAATCTGGAACTATGAATGAGTTTACCATGGTCGGTAAAATACTGCCCCTTTAACAAAACAGAATGTGGAATCTGGAACTATGAATGAGTTTACCATGGTCGGTAAATACTGCCCCTTTAACAAAACAGAATGTGGAATCTGGAACTATGAATGAGTTTACCACGGTCGGTAAAATACTGCCCCTTTAACAAAACAGAATGTGGAATCTGGAACTATGAATGAGTTTACCACGGTCGGTAAATACTGCCCCTTTAACAAAACAGAATGTGGAATCTGGAACTATGAATGAGTTTACCATGGTCGGTAAATACTGCCCCTTTAACAAAACAGAATGTGGAATCTGGAACTATGAATGAGTTTACCACGGTCGGTAAATACTGCCCCTTTAACAAAACAGAATGTGGAATCTGGAACTATGAATGAGTTTACCATGGTCGGTAAATAATGCCCCTTTAACAAAACAGAATGTGGAATCTGGAACTATTAATGAGTTTACCATGGTCGGTAAATACTGCCCCTTTAACAAAACAGAATGTGGAATCTGGAACTATGAATGAGTTTACCATGGTCGGTAAATACTGCCCCTTTAACAAAACAGAATGTGGAATCTGGAACTATGAATGAGTTTACCATGGTCGGTAAATACTGCCCCTTTAACAAAACAGAATGTGGAATCTGGAACTATGAATGAGTTTACCATGGTCGGTAAATACTGCCCCTTTAACAAAACAGAATGTGGAATCTGGAATTATGAATGAGTTTACCATGGTCAGTAAATACTGCCCCTTTAACAAAACAGAATGTGGAATCTGGAACTATGAATGAGTTTACTATGGTCGGTAAATACTGCCCCTTTAACAAAACAGAATGTGGAATCTGGAACTATGAATGAGTTTACCATGGTCGGTAAATACTGCCCCTTTAACAAAACAGAATGTGGAATCTGGAACTATGAATGAGTTTACCATGGTCGGTAAATACTGCCCCTTTAACAAAACAGAATGTGGAATCTGGAACTATGAATGAGTTTACCATGGTCGGTAAATACTGCCCCTTTAACAAAACAGAATGTGGAATCTGGAACTATGAATGAGTTTACCATGGTCGGTAAATAATGCCCCTTTAACAAAACAGAATGTGGAATCTGGAACTATGAATGAGTTTACCATGGTCGGTAAAATACTGCCCCTTTAACAAAACAGAATGTGGAATCTGGAACTATGAATGAGTTTACCATGGTCGGTAAAATACTGCCCCTTTAACAAAACAGAATGTGGAATCTGGAACTATTAATGAGTTTACCATGGTCGGTAAATACTGCCCCTTTAACAAAACAGAATGTGGAATCTGGAACTATGAATGAGTTTACCATGGTCGGTAAATACTGCCCCTTTAACAAAACAGAATGTGGAATCTGGAACTATGAATGAGTTTACCATGGTCGGTAAAATACTGCCCCTTTAACAAAACAGAATGTGGAATCTGGAACTATGAATGAGTTTACCATGGTCGGTAAATACTGCCCCTTTAACAAAACAGAATGTGGAATCTGGAACTATGAATGAGTTTACCATGGTCGGTAAATACTGCCCCTTTAAGAAAACAGAATGTGGAATCTGGAACTATGAATGAGTTTACCATGGTCGGTAAAATACTGCCCCTTTAACAAAACAGAATGTGGAATCTGGAACTATGAATGAGTTTACCATGGTCGGTAAATACTGCCCCTTTAACAAAACAGAATGTGGAATCTGGAACTATGAATGAGTTTACCATGGTCGGTAAAATACTGCCCCTTTAACAAAACAGAATGTGGAATCTGGAACTATGAATGAGTTTACCATGGTCGGTAAAATACTGCCCCTTTAACAAAACAGAATGTGGAATCTGGAACTATGAATGAGTTTACCATGGTCGGTAAAATACTGCCCCTTTAACAAAACAGAATGTGAAATCTGGAACTATGAATGAGTTTACCATGGTCGGTAAATACTGCCCCTTTAACAAAACAGAATGTGGAATCTGGAACTATGAATGAGTTTACCATGGTCGGTAAAATACTGCCCCTTTAACAAAACAGAATGTGGAATCTGGAACTATGAATGAGTTTACCATGGTCGGTAAATACTGCCCCTTTAACAAAACAGAATGTGGAATCTGGAACTATGAATGAGTTTACCATGGTCGGTAAAATACTGCCCCTTTAACAAAACAGAATGTGGAATCTGGAACTATGAATGAGTTTACCATGGTCGGTAAATACTGCCCCTTTAACAAAACAGAATGTGGAATCTGGAACTATGAATGAGTTTACCATGGTCGGTAAATACTGCCCCTTTAACAAAACAGAATGTGGAATCTGGAACTATGAATGAGTTTACCATGGTCGGTAAAATACTGCCCCTTTAACAAAACAGAATGTGGAATCTGGAACTATGAATGAGTTTACCATGGTCGGTAAATACTGCCCCTTTAACAAAACAGAATGTGGAATCTGGAACTATGAATGAGTTTACCATGGTCGGTAAATACTGCCCCTTTAACAAAACAGAATGTGGAATCTGGAACTATGAATGAGTTTACCATGGTCGGTAAATACTGCCCCTTTAACAAAACAGAATGTGGAATCTGGAACTATGAATGAGTTTACCATGGTCGGTAAATAATGCCCCTTTAACAAAACAGAATGTGGAATCTGGAACTATGAATGAGTTTACCATGGTCGGTAAAATACTGCCCCTTTAACAAAACAGAATGTGGAATCTGGAACTATGAATGAGTTTACCATGGTCGGTAAAATACTGCCCTTTTAACAAAACAGAATGTGGAATCTGGAACTATGAATGAGTTTACCATGGTCGGTAAATACTGCCCCTTTAACAAAACAGAATGTGGAATCTGGAACTATGAATGAGTTTACCATGGTCGGTAAAATACTGCCCCTTTAACAAAACAGAATGTGGAATCTGGAACTATGAATGAGTTTACCATGGTCGGTAAAATACTGCCCCTTTAACAAAACAGAATGTGGAATCTGGAACTATGAATGAGTTTACCATGGTCGGTAAAATACTGCCCCTTTAACAAAACAGAATGTGGAATCTGGAACTATGAATGAGTTTACCATGGTCGGTAAATACTGCCCCTTTAACAAAACAGAATGTGGAATCTGGAACTATGAATGAGTTTACCATGGTCGGTAAAATACTGCCCCTTTAACAAAACAGAATGTGGAATCTGGAACTATGAATGAGTTTACCATGGTTGGTAAATACTGCCCCTTTAACAAAACAGAATGTGGAATCTGGAACTATGAATGAGTTTACCATGGTCGGTAAAATACTGCCCCTTTAACAAAACAGAATGTGGAATCTGGAACTATGAATGAGTTTACCATGGTCGGTAAATACTGCCCCTTTAACAAAACAGAATGTGGAATCTGGAACTATGAATGAGTTTACCATGGTCGGTAAAATACTGCCCCTTTAACAAAACAGAATGTGGAATCTGGAACTATGAATGAGTTTACCATGGTCGGTAAATACTGCCCCTTTAACAAAACAGAATGTGGAATCTGGAACTATGAATGAGTTTACCATGGTCGGTAAATACTGCCCCTTTAACAAAACAGAATGTGGAATCTGGAACTATGAATGAGTTTACCATGGTCGGTAAATACTGCCCCTTTAACAAAACAGAATGTGGAATCTGGAACTATGAATGAGTTTACCATGGTCAGTAAATACTGCCCCTTTAACAAAACAGAATGTGGAATCTGGAACTATGAATGAGTTTACCATGGTCGGTAAATACTGCCCCTTTAACAAAACAGAATGTGGAATCTGGAACTATGAATGAGTTTACCATGGTCGGTAAATACTGCCCCTTTAACAAAACAGAATGTGGAATCTGGAACTATGAATGAGTTTACCATGGTCGGTAAATACTGCCCCTTTAACAAAACAGAATGTGGAATCTGGAACTATGAATGAATTTACCATGGTCGGTAAATACTGCCCCTTTAACAAAACAGAATGTGGAATCTGGAACTATGAATGAGTTTACCATGGTCGGTAAATAATGCCCCTTTAACAAAACAGAATGTGGAATCTGGAACTATGAATGAGTGGACCATGGTCGGTAAATAATGCCCAGTTAACAAAACAGAATGTGGAATCTGGTACTATGAATGAGTTTACCATGGTCGGTAAATAATGCCCCTTTAACAAAACAGAATGTGGAATCTGGAACTATGAATGAGTTTACCATGGTCGGTAAATAATGCCCCTTTAACAAAACAGAATGTGGAATCTGGAACTATGAATGAGTTTACCATGGTCGGTAAATACTGCCCCTTTAACAAAACAGAATGTGGAATCTGGAAATATGAATGAGTTTACCATGGTCGGTAAATACTGCCCAGTTAACAAAACGGAATGTGGAATCTGGAACTATGAATGAGTTTACCATGGTCCGTGCAAACGCATCACTAAACTACTTTAGACTTAATTTAGACTTATATTTATCTTACCTGACCATACTTTTAGTAAAACGATTTAATCTTCTTAACCTGGAACTTTAATTAGACATGAGTTGACATTGTTAAATAAATTAAGGTTCAATAAAAAATACTTTAAAAAATGTTGCCTGTACAATCGTTTAGCAAAACTAATTTATATAAATTGGACATTCAAGAAAACTTTTTTAGAAACCTTGTCAGAGGTAGATTTTTAGGATGGGTTTCTGGTTCGGTTTCCTAGACCCATATTAATGGAATTAAAAAAAATATTTGTAGTGTTTTTAGTTCATAGGTTTAAACAGAGTCCATGTAACTGGCCCTTAGAATTACAGTTCTAGAATGCTGTGGCTTTGACAACCATCACACTGTGTTACAGTTCTAGAATATTGTAGCTTTGACAACCATCACACTGAGTTACAGTTAAAGAATGTTGTAGCTTTGACAACCATCACACTTTGTTACAGTTCTAGAATGTTGTAACTTGACAACCATCGCACTGAGTTCTATAGCTTTGACAACCGTCTGCACGACAACGCTGTCAACTACTTCGCATCGCTATGAACCTGGCAGCTAATTTACATTCTCAAGATCCTGCTCAGCTTTTAACACTTTAATTTCAATAGTCACTTCATGCATTATGCATATTCAAACACGCAGCGGATGGATGTTTGCTCGTGGCTGTGCACCATCTACACACACTGTAAAAACTAGCGAAGCACACGTCAGACTCTCACGTGTATGTTTGCATATTGGAAAGTGCACGTTGATGCTTGAGAGTCACTGTGCCTCCTTCAACACGTCTTCATACATGTTTGTCATTTACATGCATCATGTTTGTGTTACAGGAAAGCTGTAGGACTATGTGCAGGTCTATGGACAACAACAACAACTTGCATGTGTTTTACAAGCACACGCCCAATACATGTTCTGTCCTCCTCTCTACAGCACGGAACTAAGAGGGCCTGTATTGTTGAAGTACATCTAAGGCTACTGTAGCATATCTGACATGCTAATGAGTGTGTATTTAATATAGCCATAACCTCAACTCATTAACGCCAGCGAGAGAGAACACCGGCCGCCTCCCAACATGTTCTCTAATGACCCCTCTGGGACTGAGGCTGTGTCTCAAGCGGCAGCCTTTTCCCTACATAGTGCACTACTGTTGTGAGATAGGGCACTGTATATGGAGTAGGGTGCCGTTTAGGTCGTGTGGTCGTCATGTGAAAATGTAGCAGACGGCCATTTTATTTTCTGTGCTGTTGAGCTTGAACAGAAGCAGTCCCTCAGGGGTGGTTGACGAAAATAATAGTTAGTTAAGGAACACACGGGCACGGGCTTACGCACACACAAACACACACCTCCCAAAACACTTCTGCTGAACAGAAAAACTGGTCTCAGAACGTGACGGGTTGGCTCTGGGGGTAACAAAAGGGTTCGCCATGGCAAAGCAAATCCACCCTGCGGACTGCCGTTTTTCAACCATGTTGTTTTTGTATTGAGTATTTCCCCATGAAATACCTTTGTAATCTGTCAAGTGACTTCTGTGAAAGTGGTTGTGTGGCTTCCAGGGTAGCAGAGGCAGATTCCAACAGAGCTTTTCTATGCTTTGTGAGCACTGAGTACCACACATTACTACTGTGTGTGTGCGTGTGCGTGTGCGTGTGCGTGTGTGTGTGTGTGTGTGTGTGTGTGTGAGCCTGAAATCAGATGTTTTAAAGCATACACATAATAGATACACACAAACAAAGTAGAAACATTCCACTCAGAGGCAAC
This sequence comes from Oncorhynchus masou masou, assembly GCF_036934945.1. Classification (NCBI taxonomy): domain Eukaryota; kingdom Metazoa; phylum Chordata; class Actinopteri; order Salmoniformes; family Salmonidae; genus Oncorhynchus; species Oncorhynchus masou. The sequence goes on along the minus strand of NW_027013742.1, from coordinate 40,949 downwards.
GACAGAGGTGTTTCTTTGCAGTGGAACAGGCAGATCACACAAAGGCGGTCTGTTTGTCTGTGGAGAGAATGTGACTGTGTGGTGATGCTAATGTTAAATGTATGCAGGCTTTGAGATGATTTATCCTGCTAAAGGGGACTATGTTTCAAACTGAGATAAAGAAGCTGTGAACGGCAGCTGTTTACATTTCTGTTCCTTGATAATATAGTGTTTCACACAAACACACAGTAGATGTTTAACACAAACGTCTACCATCACTGCTGAACACTATCTATAGTTTACACAGGGGTATACTGTATAGAGAAGAGAGAGAGAGAGAGAGAGAGAGAGAGAGAGAGAGAGTTAGAAAAACTATTGTCTGCATATCTCACGCTGTTCAACAAACACTAGTACACACAAACACACACACAACTACTTTATTTCTACAGAATCCTATTGATTCCTTCCTCTTGTTAAGCCAACATTTCTTTTGATACAGCGAAGAAAAGCTCAAAGAAAAATAAAGCTTCCCGACAAAAAGCCCTGAAAAAAAGACCAGGGAAGTTGGAGAAAGAGAGAGAAGTGTAGGAGAAGGGTTGAACACTGAGGAAAGAGAGATAAGTGTAGGAGAAGGGTTAAACACTGAGGAAAGAGAGATAAGTGTAGGAGAAGGGTTGAACACTGAGGAAAGAGAGAGAAGTGTAGCAGAAGAGTAGAACACTGAGGAAAGAGAGAGAAGTGCAGGAGAAGGGTTGAACACTGAGGAAAGAGAGAGAAGTGCAGGAGAAGGGTTAAACACTGAGGAAAGAGAGAGAGAAGTGCAGGAGAAGGGTTAAACACTGAGGAAAGAGAGACATGTAGGAGAAGTGTTAAACACTGAGGAAAGAGAGAGAAGTGTAGGAGAAGAGTAGAACACTGAGGAAAGAGAGAGAAGTGTAGGAGAAGGGATGAACACTGAGGAAAGAGAGAG
>NW_027013742.1:27500-30000 GCF_036934945.1 Oncorhynchus masou masou | reverse complement strand
ATTCCCCATCCAACCCTCCTCCATCCCTCCCCCAACCTCCCTCTTTTCCCCCTCCATCCTCCCTCCAACCCCATTCCATCCCCTCTCCATCCTCCCTCCAAACACCCTCCATTCCCTCTCCATCCTCCTTCCAACCCCCACATCCCCTCTCCATCCTCCCTCCAACCCCCTCCATCCCCCCTCTGTCCCCCTCCATCCTCCCTCCAACCCCCTCCATCCCCTCTCCATTCTCCCTCCAACCCCCCTCCATCCCCACTCTTTCCTCCCTCCATCCACACTCAAACTCCTCACCTTCCTCCATCCATCTGACTTCCATCCTTCCTCAAAACCCACTTCCATCGCCCTCCATCCCCCCTCGAACCCCCCTCCATCCTCCAAACCCCTCTATCTTCCCTCCATCCTCACTCCAACCCCACTCCATCCTTCATCCATCCCCTATCCTCCCTCTATCCTCCCCCCATCCTCCATCCCCCCTCCAACCCCCCTCTATCCTCCCTCCATCCTCCATCCCCCCTCATCCCCCTCGCCTTCTCCTTCGATTCTCCACTTCCCCTCCATCGCACTCCATCCTCCCTCCATCCTCCATCCAACCCCCGACCATCCCCCATCCATCCTCCTTACCCCCTTCTCCATCCACCCCCTCCATGCTCCAACTCCCATCCAACACCACTCTATCGTCCCTCCATCCTGCCTCTGTCATCCCTCCCAACTCCATCCATCTTCCAACCCACCTCCATCCCCCCTTCAACCCCCCTCTATCCTACCTCTGTCCTTCCTCCCTCCATCCTTCCTCCCCCCATCCTCAATCCTCCCTAGTCTCTACTGTAGTAAAGATACAGTATGTACTGTTGTCCGCTACTGTAGTATAGATACAGTATGTACTGTAGCCCTCTACCATAGTAAATGTACAGATGTACTGTAATCCTCTATTGTAGTAAAGATACAGTATGTACTGTAGTAAAGATACAGTATGTACAGTAGTCCTCTACTGTAGTAAAGATACACTATGTACTGTCGTCCTCTACTGTAGTAAAGATACAGTATGTACTGTAGTAAAGATACAGTATGTACTGTAGTAAAGATACACTATGTACTGTAGTAAAGATACACTATGTACTGTAATCCTCTATTGTAGTAAAGATACAGTATGTACTGTAGTAAAGATACAGTATGTACAGTAGTCCTCTACTGTAGTAAAGATACACTATGTACTGTCGTCCTCTACTGTAGTAAAGATACAGTATGTACTGTAGTAAAGATACACTATGTACTGTCGTCCTCTACTGTAGTAAAGATACAGTATGTACTGTAGTAAAGATACAATATGTACTGTAGTCCTCTATTGTAGTATAGATACAGTATGTACTGTAGTAAAGATACAGTATGCACTGTAGTAAAGATACAGTGTGTACTGTAGTCCTCTACTGTAGTAAAGATACAGTATGTACTGTAGTAAAGATACAGTATGTACTGTAGCCCTCTACCGTAGTAAATGTACAGTATGTACTGTACTCCTCTAATGTAGTAACGATACAATATGTACTGTAGTCCTTTGCTGTAGTAAAGATACAGTATGTACTGTAGTAAAGATTCAGTATGTACTGTAGTAAAGATACAGTATGTACTGTACTCCTCTAATGTAGTAATGATACAGTATGGACAGTAGTAAAGATACAGTATGTACGGTAGTCCTCTACTGTAGTAAAGATACAGTATGTACTGTAGTAAAGATTCAGTATGTACTGTAGTAAAGATACAGTATGTACTGTAGTAAAGATACAGTATGTACTGTAGCCCTCTACCGTAGTAAATGTACAGTATGTACTGTAGTCCTCTAATGTAGTAACGATACAATATGTACTGTAGTCCTTTGCTGTAGTAAAGATACAGTATGTACTGTAGTAAAGATACAGTATGTACTGTAGTAAAGATACAGCATGTACTGTAGTCCTCTAATGTAGTAAATATACAGTATGTACTGTAGTAAAGATACAGTATGTACTGTAGCCCTCTACCGTAGTAACGATACAGTGTGTACTGTAGTAAAGATACAGTACGTACTGTAGTAAAGATACAGCATGTACTGTAGTAAAGATACAGTACGTACTGTAGTAACGATACAGTACGTACTGTAGTAAAGATACAGTACGTACTGTAGTAAAGATACAGTACGTACTGTAGTAAAGATACAGTATGCACTGTAGTAAAGATACAGTACGTACTGTAGTAAAGATACAGTACGTACTGTTGTAAAGATACAGTATGCACTGTAGTAAAGATACAGTATAGGCCTCAACTACCATGTTTTAAGTGACATGCCAGAATGGAGGCAGCTGTTCAACTTAAATATGAACTATCTTTATGAAACTAGTTCCCTGTAATTGGAGCTCCCGCAGGGAGAATTAAGTCTGTGTTCGCAGTCTAAAACAATCAGCATGCCACCACATGATACTGAGTGACATGAAAGAAAGGATTTCATTGTGCTCTATGCTTGGCATGC
>NW_027013742.1:0-17500 GCF_036934945.1 Oncorhynchus masou masou | reverse complement strand
TGAATGGTCCCGGTCGCCCTGCCAGTGCGGCGAGGTGGAATAGCCTGCACTGGGCTATGCAGGTGAACCGGGGTCACCGTGCGCAAGGCTGGTGCCATGTAAGCCGGCCCAAGGAGATGCACTGGGGACCAGATGCGTAGAGCCGGCTTCATGGCACTTTGCTCGATGCTCACTCTAGCCCGGCCGATACGCGGAGCTGGTATGTACCGCGCCGGGCTATGCACCTGCACTGGGGACACCGTGCGCTCCACCGCATAACAGGGTGCCTGCCCGGTCTCTCTCGCCCCCCGGTAAGCACAGGAAGTTGGCGCAGGTTTCCTACCTGGCTTCACCACACTTCCTGTGTGGCCCCCCCCCGAGAAATTTTTGGGGCTGACTCTCGGGCTTCCATCCACACCGCCGTGCTGCCTCCTCATATCAGCGCCTCTCCGCCTTCACCGCCCCCAGCTCTTCTTTGGGGCGGCGATATTCTCCAGGCTGTGCCCAGGCTCCTTTACAATCTAACTCATCCTCCCATGTCCATTCCTCCTCGCGCTGCTCCTGCTGCTGCTTCTCCTGCTGCACCTTGGGACGGCGACACTCCCCTGGTTTTGCCCAGGGTCCTCTCCCGTTGAGGATTTCTTCCCAAGTCCAGAAGTTTTTATTGCGCTGCTCCTGCTGCTGCCCGTTACCACGCCGCTTGGTCCTGTTGTGGTGGGTGATTCTGTAACGGTTCTCTTGAGTTGAAGGAGGGGCGGACCAAAATGCAGCGTGGTTTCTATTCATGGTTTTTTAATAAAGCAAAACTATACATGAATAGACTAACAAAAGCAATAAACGTGAGAAAACCTAAACAGCCTTATCTGGTGCAAACACAGAGACAGGAACAATCACCCACAAACACACAGTGAAACCCAGGCTACCAAAGTATGATTCTCAATCAGAGACAACTAATGACACCTGCCTCTGATTGAGAACCATACTCGGCCGAAAACATAGAAATACCCAAATCATAGAAAAACAAACATAGACTGCCCACCCCAACTCACGCCCTGACCATACTAAATAATGACAAAACAAAGGAAATAAAGGTCAGAACGTGACAAGTAGGTTGTATGTGGTCTCTCTCCTGCTAATGTCCCATTAGCAGGAGAACCCCGCTATCAAAAGTGACCACAAATGCAATTATGCATGTAATGCTTTTATTATAAGGGTGCATTTTTATGGGGAAAATTAACTTCCCAAACTTGATACTCACACCTATGTGTGCCAGTTAGGCTCTCCACCACTTGTAAAACAGATTCATGTGATTACATTTATTTGGCCACTATAGTGATAAAAGCTAGGGAGAGACATGCAGCTAGGGAGAGACAGACAGCTAGGGAGAGACATGCAGCTAGGGAGAGACAGACAGCTAGGGAGAGACAGACAGCAAGGGGGAGACATGCAGCTAGGGAGAGACAGACAGCTAGGGAGAGACAGACAGCTAGGGAGAGACAGACAGCTAGGGAGAGACATGCAGCTAGAGAGAGACAGACAGCTAGGGAGAGACAGACAGCTAGGGAGAGACATGCAGCTAGGGAGAGACAGACAGCTAGGGAGAGACAGACAGCTAGAGAGAGAAGCACAGCTAGGGAGAGACAGACAGCTAGGGAGAGACAGACAGCTAGGGAGAGACAGACAGCTAGGGAGAGACATGCAGCTAGGGAGAGACAGACAGCTAGGGAGAGACAGACAGCAAGGGAGAGACATGCAGCTAGGGAGAGACAGACAGCTAGGGAGAGACAGACAGCTAGGGAGAGACATGCAGCTAGAGAGAGACAGACAGCTAGGGAGAGACAGACAGCTAGGGAGAGACATGCAGCTAGGGAGAGACAGACAGCTAGGGAGAGACAGACAGCTAGAGAGAGAAGAACAGCTAGGGAGAGACAGACAGCTAGGGAGAGACAGACAGCTAGGGAGAGACAGACAGCTAGGGAGAGACATGCAGCTAGAGAGAGACAGACAGCTAGGGAGAGACAGACAGCTAGGGAGAGACATGCAGCTAGGGAGAGACAGACAGCTAGGGAGAGACAGACAGCTAGAGAGAGAAGAACAGCTAGGGAGAGACAGACAGCTAGGGAGAGACAGAAAGCTAGAGAGAGACAGACAGCTAGGGAGAGACATGCAGCTAGGGAGAGACAGACAGCTAGGGAGAGACATGCAGCTAGGGAGAGACAGACAGCTAGGGAGAGACAGACAGCTAGGGAGAGACATGCAGCTAGGGAGAGACAGACAGCTAGGGAGAGACAGGCAGCTAGGGAGAGACAGACAGCTAGGGAGAGACATGCAGCTAGGGAGAGACAGACAGCTAGGGAGAGACAGACAACTAGGGAGAGACAGACAGCTAGGGAGAGACATGCAGCTAGGGAGAGACAGACAGCTAGGGAGAGACAGACAGCTAGAGAGAGAAGAACAGCTAGGGAGAGACAGACAGCTAGGGAGAAACAGAAAGCTAGAGAGAGACAGACAGCTAGGGAGAGACATGCAGCTAGGGAGAGACATGCAGCTAGGGAGAGACAGACAGCTAGGGAGAGACAGACATCTAGGGAGAGACAGACAGCTAGGGAGAGACAGAAAGGGAGTGGGGGTAAATGGTGATGTCGGCTTAGCCAATGACCCAGCTATTTGGAGTTTCCAAATCAGTGTAAAGTTCTAGCTACGTTATGTGTGTGTATTTGTCTACTGTGTGTGTGTAAGGTGTGTGTGTGTAAGGTGTGTGTGTATTTGTCTACTGTGTGTGTAAGGTGTGCGTGTATTTGTCTACTGTGTGTGTATAAGGTGTGTGTGTATTTGTCTACTGTGTGTGTGTGTGTCAGGTGTGTGTGTATTTGTCTACTGTGTGTGTGTGTCAGGTGTGTGTGTATTTGTCTACTGTGTGTGTATAAGGTGTGTGTGTATTTGTCTACTGTGTGTGTGTATTTGTCTACTGTGTGTGTGTGTAAGGTGTGTGTGTGTATTTGTCTACTGTGTGTGTGTGTATGGTGTGTGTGTATTTGTCTACTGTGTGTGTGTGTAAGGTGTGTGTGTATTTGTCTACTGTGTGAGTGTGTAAGGTGTGTGTGTATTTGTCTACTGTGTGAGTGTGTAAGGTGTGTGTGTATTTGTCTACTGTATGTGTGTGTAAGGTGTGTGTGTGTGTGTGTGTGTGTGTGTGTGTGTGTGTGTGTGTGTGTGTGTGTAAGGTGTTTGTGTGTAAGCTGTGTGTGTATTTGTCTAATGTGTGTGTGTGTAAGGTGTGTGTGTGTGTAAGGTGTGTGTGTGTGTGTGTAAGATGTGTGTGTGTAAGGTGTGTGTGTGTGCGTAAGGTGTGTGTGTGTAAGTTATTTGTGTGTGTGTGTAAGGTGTGTGTGTGTGTGTGTGTAAGGTGTGTGTGTAAGGTGTGTGTAAGGTGTGTGTGTTTGTGTGTAAGGTGTGTGTGTGTGTCCAACGTTAGGAGGTGTGAAATCGGGCCCTGGCCAGAAGAAGACTGCTGTGCTGGGAATAGGGAGCCATGTTGAACACAGACCACATATAACATATAACAGTCTGTTTGATTGGGACTTGAACCTTTTTTCTCTCTTTCTGTCTCATGATACAAGGTCAAAGGTCAAAGGAATGCCGTTTGAACTACAGTGGGCCTCCAAGGAACAGCACATTCAGTATGTTTTGAAATGGTGAAGTCAAAATAAAATAGCTTTCCAGCAACACTGTGTTGACCCTCAGAATGAAGGTGGAAACGAAACTGTGTCCTGTTGTGTTTCCTTTCTTCCAATACTCTACCGTATAATGGCAGTGTAATAATGTATTTTATAGGACTTACTAAAGGAGTGCTTTGTGAGTGCTGTATGTTGTTATTGGCCGATAGGAAGACCATTTTGTTCGAAGACTCCCTACCAGTCTTTAAAGGTGGATTCTGTGATCGTGACAGCTGTTTTTTGGTCAAATTCAATTGACATTACCTATTGATTGTTGAAGAATGTAACTCAAGCACGACTCTTCATAAACAAACATTGATCTCATAGACGGTCCTGTCCTTCATTCCGTTCTATGAAGATGAGAGTAGTTGCATTTACCTCTCCCTTCTCCCACAGCTTAATGTCCGTTTGTTGTTTTCACAATTTCAGGTTTGAGTCTTTAGTCCTTACATTCGCAGCTAAGTAGAACTTCTACCAAATAACCATACTGGCATGTGTCCTTAATGGCATCCTATTCACTACACAGTGTACTTCTATGGGACCTATGTGCCCTGGTCTTAAGTAGTGCACTATGAAGGGAATAGGGAACCATTTGGGACACAGTCACTGTCTCTAGTATACGGCATGGTTTCCCATCAGTGTTGGGGTCAATTTCCCCTCAGCTCCAGGCTGGAGAAGGAGACGCGGAGTCTACCTGTTCAAATGGAATTCAGTTCAGTACCTGAGATGCATGGAACTGAGATGGAATTGACCCCATCACTGTAGGCCCATGTCGTGTGTGTGTGTGTGTGTGTGTGTGTGTGTGTGTGTGTGTGTGTGTGTGTGTGTGTGTGTGTGTGTGTGTGTGTGTGTGTGTGTGTGTGTGTGTGTGTGTGTGTACTCTTTGACTAAACCATTGTTGGAAACTGGAGAAGGAATGACTGAAACGCTTCATCTTCTTCTTGTCTATTAGTGACACTTTGACCTGCTTCATTCAGCTACTTCCATTTTGTTATTCCACCTGCTTCATTCAGACACTTCCATTTTGTTATTCCACCTGCTTCATTCAGACACTTCCATTTTGTTATTCCACCTGCTTCATTCAGACACTTCCATTTTGTTATTCCACCTGCTTCATTCAGATACTTCCATTTTGTTATTCCACCTGCTTCATTCAGACACTTCCATTTTGTTATTCCACCTGCTTCATTCAGATACTTCCATTTTGTTATTCCACCTGCTTCATTCAGACACTTCCATTTTGTTATTCCACCTGCTTCATTCAGATACTTCCATTTTGTTATTCCACATGCTTCATTCCGATACTTCCATTTTGTATTTACACCTGCTTCATTCAGACACTTCCATTTTGTTATTCCACCTGCTTCACTTCCATTTTGTTATTCCACCTGCTTCATTCAGACACTTCCATTTTATTATTCCACCTGCTTCATTCAGACACTTCCATTTTGTTATTCCACCTGCTTCATTCCGACACTTCCATTTTGTTATTCCACCTGCTTCACTTCCATTTTGTTATTCCACCTGCTTCATTCAGACACTTCCATTTTGTTATTCCACCTGCTTCATTCCGACACTTCCATCTTGTATTTACACCTACTCATTTCACATGTTTGTATTCAGTGCAAAAGAGGGCAACCCTACCTGCACAAGGCCAGTTTGGGTGCAGGGTTTTGTTTCAGCCATACACAGCTGTTTCAGATATTCAACTAGATCAGGACATGCTTGGTAGGCATAACTGGAAAGCACGGTGACATCTGCTGATGTAAAACGGCCTTTAGAAAATACATTTAATTAATTTAATTTAATTTACTGATTGATTGAATATTATAAATGTATGATTGTTAGAATAATGTGTTACCACTGGGAAAGGTTGGGCTGGACCAAAACCCTGCACCCTAAACCGAAGCTTAAAGTACATAACATTGATGAGATTTGATTTAGAGAGCAGTAATAAGTACTCTGTCCTCTGTATAGGTACTCTGTCCTGTGTATATGTACTCTGTCCTGTATATAGGTACTCTGTGTGTATAAGTACTCTGTGTGTATAGGTACTCTGTGTGTATAGGTACTTTGTCCTGTGTATAGGTACTCTGTCCTCTGTATAAGTACTCTGTGTGTATAGGTACTCTGTGTGTATAGGTACTCTGTCCTGTTTATAGGTACTCTGTCCTCTGTATAGGTACTCTGTTCTGTGTATATGTACTCTGTCCTGTGTATAGGTACTCTGTCCTGTGTATAGGTACTCTGTCCTGTGTATAGGTACTCTGTCCTGTATATAGGTACTCTGTCCTGTGTATAGGTACTCTGTCCTGTGTATAGGTACTCTGTCCTGTGTATAGGTACTCTGTCCTGTGTATAGGTACTCTGTCCTGTGTATAGGTACTCTGTCCTCTGTATAGGTACTCTGTTCTGTGTATATGTACTCTGTCCTGTGTATAGGTACTCTGTCCTGTGTATAGGTACTCTGTCCTGTGTATAGGTACTCTGTCCTGTATATAGGTACTCTGTCCTGTGTATAGGTACTCTGTCCTGTGTATAGGTACTCTGTCCTGTGTATAGGTACTCTGTCCTGTGTATAGGTACTCTGTGTGTATAGGTACTCTGTCCTGTGTATAGGTACTCTGTCCTGTGTATAGGTACTCTGTCCTGTGTATACGTACTCTGTCCTGTGTATAGGTACTCTGTCCTGTGTTTGTACTCTGTCCTGTGTGTGTACTCTGTCCTGTGTATAGGTACTCTGTCCTGTGTATATTTACTCTGTTCTGTGTATATTTACTCTGTTCTGTGTCTCGTCGTTTCTAAAAGAGAAACATTGCCCCATTTGATTAATGTCTCTCAAAATGTTGACCTCAGGTCCATAAAACCAGTCGTGACAGTCAGCAGTAGAGACAGAAACGCAACATGAAACACCAATTGAGGATTTATGACTGTTTCATACAGTACTTACTAAACACAGAGGAGTAGTTAACTGTTTAGATGCAAACACAATCTGGAAATCCTCTATCAAAAGCTCATGATTGATTCCCAAATGGCACTCTATTCCCTTTGTAGTGCACTGCTTTAGACCAGAACCCTGTGGGATATGAGGGGAATAGGGTGCATTTTGGGATGTCTGGCAACGTTCATTTTGACACACAACAAATCAAAACATGTTACAGGGGAGGAATTTTTATATTGAAACGGCCATAATTTAACTGGTTGCTTTTCTGTAAATGTTAGCGACCTTGAGGTTCAAGGGCTATAACCCAGCACAATAGAATGTGATTCCATTATGACAGACCTATCATTAACCCAGTACAACTGTGTGTATAGGTGGCAGGGAAGTCAGGCGCAGGAGAATCAAACTGAGTGTAATGGAGTTATTTAATAACAATAAACAAAACATTACTCCAAAAACTAAATTTAACAATAAAAAAAAGTGGGTACGAGGACCCGTCGTGCACCAATACAAACAACACAAAACTGAATAACAAACAATCTCTGACAAAGACATGAGGGGAAACAGAGGGTTAAATACACAACAGGTAATGAATGGGATTGAAACCAGGTGTGTAGGAAGACAAGACAAAACCAATGGAAAATGAAAAATGGATCAATTGATGGCTAGAATACTGGTGACGTCGACCGCCGTGCACCGCCCGAAAAAGTGGAGGCTTCGACTTCGGTAGAAGTCGTGACAGTACCCCCAAATGCTCGGCTCCAGCAGCGCATCGACACCGGCCTTCGGGACGACCCGGAGGGCGAGGTACAAGGTGATCCTGATGGAGATGGTGGAATTTTTGCAGCATGGAAGGATCTAATACGTCCTCCACCGGAACCCAGCATCTCTCCTCCGGACTGCACCCCTCCCAGTCTACGAGGTACTGAAGGCTCCTCGCCTGACGTCTCAAATCCAAAATATAGTATGCCGGGACCCCGCACTTCAGCCTCCTGGAGCGGATCAGCCTCCACCGGACTGAGGAGAGACACATGGAACGAGGGGTTAATACGGTAATGAGTGGGCAGCTGTAACCTATAACATACCTCGTTCACTCTCCTCAGGACTTTAAACGGCCCCACAAACCGTGGACACAGCTTCCGGCAGGGCAGGCAGAGGTGCAGGTTTCGGGTCGAGAGCCAGACCCTGTCCCCTGGTGCGAACACCGGGGCCTCACTGCGGTGACGGTCTGCGCCAACTTTCTGGCGCAGTATGGCGCTCTGAAGGTGGACGTGGGCGGCCTCCCAGGTTTCCTCCATACGCCTGGAACCAATTGTCCACCGCAGGAGCCTCGGTCTGACTCTGATGCCAAGGAGCCAGATCCGGCTGATAGCCTAATACACATTGAAAGGGAGAATGGTTAGTGGGGGAATGGCTTAGCGAGTTCTGGGCCAACTCTGCTCAGGGCACGAACTTCGCCCACTCCTCTTGCCGGTCATGGCAATAAGACCGCAGAAACCTACCCATATCCTGGTTAACGCTCTCCACCTGCCCATTACTCTCGGGGTGAAAACCTGAGGTAAAGCTGACGAGACCCCCAGACATTCCATGAATGCCTTCCAGACCCTTGTTGTGAACTGAGGACCCCGATCAGACACTATATCCTCAGGCACCCCATAGTGCCGGAAAACGTGTGTAAATAAGGCCTCCTCAGTTTGTAAGGCCGGAGGGAGAACGGGCAAATGGAGGAGACGACAGGACTTAGAAAAACGATCCACAGCGACCAGGATCGTGGTGTTAAAGTGAAGGTCCTCAAGTTCTTAGCTAAAGTGGGCCACCAGTACCTCCCATCAAGACAGCGCTCAGTCCGACCTATCCCAAGATGACAAGAGGGTGATGTGTGGGCCCAATAGATCAGTCGGTCGCGGACAGATGCCCAGCTGGACACTGAGGGGGAGTTGGCTCTGCACTTGACGCCCGCTCAATGTCCGCGTCCGGCTCCCACACTACCGGTGCCACCAAACCAGAAGCTGGGAGTATGGGAGTGGGATCCATGGACCTATCCTCTGTGTCATACTGCCGGGACAGTGCGTCTGCATTAACGTTCTGGGAGCCTGGTCTGTAAGAAAGAGTAGACACAAAACATGGCCCACCTTGCCTGACGAGGATTCAATCTCTTCGCCTGCCGGATGTATTCCAGATTGCGATGGTCAGTCCAGATGAGAAAACAGTGTTTCGCCCCCTCAAGCCAGTGTCTCCACGCCTTCAAGGCTTTTACAACAGCTAACAGCTCCCGGCACAGGGGCGGAGCTTCAGTGGCGTACCTGAGCACTGAGAGAGCACTGCTCCTATCCCAGCTTCGGATGCGTCCACCTCCACTATGAATGGCAAAGAGGGACCCGGATGAGCCAACACGGGAACCGAGGTCAGCTGACCACTGCAAGCGCACTGGGCCCACCTTTAGCAGTGAGGTAATGGGAGCAGCAACCTGACCAAAACCCCGGATAAACCTCCGGTAGTAGTTGGCAAACCCTAAGAATAATGGTCAAATATTTTAGGCATGAACGGGGAAAGGGGAAAGGCATAACCACAGGAACAATGGGGATCCCTAAACTATGAGCTAAACTTTTATTAATGAAATTCCCAGCCGCACCTGAATCTACCAGCGCCTTATGCTGGGAACACGGGGAGAATTCAGCAAAAGTGACAGAGACAAACATATGTGCAACAGAGGGCTCTGGATGAGAATGGTGCCTACTCATCTGGGGTGATGCCAGAGTGCCCTGCCTGCTGCCTTGATTCCCAGAGGAACCAACCCGGCACCGACCAGCAGTGTAACCTCTGCGACCACATATGGTGCTCCAGAGGAAACTCCCTCAGGTCTCACTGCGCACCATCCCAACTCCACGGGTACAGGAGAGTGGGTGCGGGAGGATGGAACAACCAGACACCGATCTAGACGTCCACGAGTAGCCAGCATGTTGTCCAGCCTGATGGACATGTCAGCTGGTCGAAGGTGAGGGTGGTGTCTCTACAGGCCAGCTCCCGAAGGACGTCCTCATGTAGACTACAGCGGTAATGGTCGACCAGGGCCCTGTCGCTCCATCCAGCGTCGGCAGCCAGGGTCCTAAACTCCAAAGCAAACACCTGTGCACTCCTCGTCTCCTACCTCAGATGGTAGAGGTGCTCACCCGCCGCTCTGCCTTCAGGTGGGTGGTCGAATACTGTCCTGACATGGCAGGTGAACTCCTCAAAATGCTCCAACGCCGCATCCTCTTCTCCTCACACAGCGCTGGCCCACTCCAGGGCTTTCCCGGTGAGGCACGAGATGCTGGCCCACTCCAGGGCTTTCCCAGTGAGGCACGAGACGATGGCGCAACTCTTCTCACGGTCCGATGGAGCTGGGTGGACCGTGGCCAGATACAAGCTTAGTTTGAGGAGAAAACCCTGGCAGCCGGCAGTATCTCCTTCGTACCCCTTAGGCAGGGACAAATGGATCCTGCTGGGTTCAGGCAGGGACAAATGGATCCTGCTGGGTTCAGGTGGGGATAAATGGATCCTGCTGGGTTCAGGTGGGGACAAATGGATCCTGCTGGGTTCAGGTGGGGATAAATGGATCCTGCTGGGTTCAGGTGGGGATAAATGGATCCTGCTGGGTTCAGGTGGGGATAAATGGATCCTGCTGGGTTCAGGCAGGGATAAATGGATCCTGCTGGGTTCAGGCAGGGATAAATGCATCCTGCTGGGTTCAGGCAGGGACAAATGGATCCTGCTGGGTTCAGGTGGGGATAAATGGATCCTGCTGGGTTCAGGCAGGGATAAATGGATCCTGCTGGGTTCAGGTGGGGATAAATGGATCCTGCTGGGTTCAGGCAGGGATAAATGGATCCTGCTGGGTTCAGGTGGGGATAAATGGATCCTGCTGGGTTCAGGTGGGGACAAATGGATCCTGCTGGGTTCAGGCAGGGATAAATGGATCCTGCTGGGTTCAGGTGGGGATAAATGGATCCTGCTGGGTTCAGGTGGGGATAAATGGATCCTGCTGGGTTCAGGTGGGGATAAATGGATCCTGCTGGGTTCAGGTGGGGATAAATGGATCCTGCTGGGTTCAGGTGGGGAAAGGGTGCTCAGGGGAGACCCCGGTTGTGCTGGTGGAGGTGCTGGAAAAACTCCCTGTATCTCCCAGCGGTCCATATTCTGGACAACGCGGTCCATGGCAGAGCTCAGATTGTCAATCATCTCCGTATGTTCCATGATGCGCAACTCCACCTCCATGGCCGGGGTACCTTCTCCTGCTGACTTCATTTGTTGGTCAGAGATTCTGTCAGAGTCGTGTGTATAGGTGGCAGGTAAGTCAGGTGCAGGAGAAGTAAACTGAGTGTAATGGAGTTACTTAATAACAATAAACGACCCGTCGCGCACCAATACAAACAACACAACACTGAATGAGAGACCTGTATGACAGACCTGTCATTAACTCAGTACAACAGATTGTGATTACATTATGACAGACCTTATGTCATTAACCCAGTACAACAGAATGTGATTACATTATGACAGACCTGTCATTAACCCAGTACAACAGAATGTGATTACATTATGACAGACCTGTCATTAACCCAGTACAACAGAATGTGATTACATTATGACAGACCTGTCATTAACCCAGTACAACAGAATGTGATTACATTATGACAGACCTGTCATTAACCCAGTACACAGATAGTGATTACATTATGACAGACCTGTCATTAACCCAGTACAACAGAATGTGATTACATTATGACAGACCTGTCATTAACCCAGTACAACAGAATGTGATTACATTATGACAGACCTGTCATGAACCCAGTACACAGAGAGTGATTACATTATGACAGACCTGTCATGAACCCAGTACACAGAGAGTGATTACATTATGACAGACCTGTCATTTACCCAGTACAACAGAATGTGATTATGACAGACATTATGACAGGCCTTCACTCTCTCTGGAGTTGACATGCTAGAGAGAAGTGAGAGACAATGAGGTAGAAGAGCGAGAGAGAGAGATGGAGAGAGAGAGCGACATAGAGTGACAGAGAGAGAGAGGGAGAGATAGAGAGAGAGAGAGAGGGAGAGAGAGTGACAGAATGACAGAGAGAGAGAGTACAGACTATGTACAGACTCAGCGAGCATAGCCTTGCTATTGAGAAAGGCCGCCGTAGGCAGACATGGCTCTCAAGAGAAGACAGGCTATGTGCTCACTGCCCACAAAATGAGGTTTAAACTGAGCTGCACTTCCTAACCTCCTGCCCAATGTATGACCATATTAGAGAGACATATTTCCCTCAGATTACACAGATCCACAAAGAATTCGAAAACAAATCCAATTTTGAAAAACTCCCATATCTACTGGGTGAAATTCCACAGTGTGCCATCAGAGCAGCAAGATTTGTGACCTGTTGCCACGAGAAAAGGGCAACCAGTGAAGAACACGCACCATTGTAAATACAACACATATCTATGCTTATTTATTTTATCTTGTGTCCTTTACCATTTGCACATTGTAAAAACACTGTATATATATATAATATGACATTTGAAATGTCTTTATTGTTTTGAAACTTCTGTATGTGTGATGTCTACTGTTAATTTTTATTGTTTATTTCACTTTATATATTATATACCTTACTTGCTTTGGCAATGTTAACACATGTTTCCCATGCCAATAAAGCCCCTTGAATTGAATTGAATTGAGAGGGAGAGATAGAGAGAGAGAGAGAGAGAGAGAGAGAGAGAGAGGGAGAGAGAGTGACAGAATGACAGAGAGAGAGAGGGAGAGAGAGAGAGCGACATAGAGTGACAGAGAGAGAGAGAGAGAGAGAGAGGGAGAGAGACAGAGAGGTAGAGTGATATCAAGAGTATGAGCGACATTCCTTAGACAATTCCTGATCCACTTAAGGACTGTCGATCCTAACTTCCAAGATTGAGTGTCCCAAGGGAGAATTCACATTAAGAGGCGATGAACGGAAATTATATACACTCTGCAAATGTAGGTCAGGGTTCTTTCTGTGGGATTATTTAAGATGGTCTTTGACTATGTATGGTTTCAGATGTTTTGGGAAGATGGCCAGGGACTCTGCTGTCCTCGCTCAGGGGGAAGCTGGTTCCACCATTGGGGTGCTAGGACAGAGAACAGCTTTGACTGGGCTGAGTGGGAGGTTACTTAATGTAACTACTATCTGTTAAAACACTGTATATATATAAACAGAGAGTACATATATATATATATATATATATATATATATATATATACAGTGCCTTGCGAAAGTATTCGGCCCCCTTGAACTTTGCGACCTTTTGCCACATTTCAGGCTTCAAACATAAAGATATAAAACTATTTTTTTGTGAAGATTCAACAACAAGTGGGACACAATCAGGAAGTGGAACAACATTTATTGGATATTTCAAACTTTTTTAACAAATCAAAAACTGAAAAATTGGGCGTGCAAAATTATTCAGCCCCTTTACTTTCAGTGCAGCAAACTCTCTCCAGAAGTTCAGTGAGGATCTCTGAATGATCCAATGTTGACCTAAATGACTAATGATGATAAATACAATCCACCTGTGTGTAATCAAGTCTCCGTATAAATGCACCTGCACTGTGATAGTCTCAGAGGTCCGTTAAAAGCGCAGAGAGCATCATGAAGAACAAGGAACACACCAGGCAGGTCCGAGATACTGTTGTGAAGAAGTTTAAAGCCGGATTTGGATACAAAAACATTTCCCAAGCTTTAAACATCCCAAGGAGCACTGTGCAAGCGATAATATTGAAATGGAAGGAGTATCAGACCACTGCAAATCTACCAAGACCTGGCCGTCCCTCTAAACTTTCAGCTCATACAAGGAGAAGACTGATCAGAGATGCAGCCAAGAGGCCCATGATCACTTTTGATGAACTGCAGAGATCTACAGCTGAGTTGGGAGACTCTGTCCATAGGACAACAATCAGTCGTATATTGCACAAATCTGGCCTTTATGGAAGAGTGGCAAGAAGAAAGCCATTTCTTAAAGATCCAAAAAAAGTGTTGTTTAAAGTTTGCCACAAGCCACCTGGGAGACACACCAAACATGTGGAAGAAGGTGCTCTGGTCAGATGAAACCAAAATTGAACTTTTTGGCAACAATGCAAAAAGTTATGTTTGGCGTAAAAGCAACACAGCTCATCACACTGAACACACCATCCCCACTGTCAAACATGGTGGTGGCAGCATCATGGTTTGGGCCTGCTTTTCTTCAGCAGGGACATGGAAGATGGTTAAAATTGATGGGAAGATGGATGTAGCCAAATACAGGACCATTCTGTAAGATAACCTGATGGAGTCTGCAAAAGACCTGAGACTGGGACGGAGATTTGTCTTCCAACAAGACAATGATCCAAAACATTAAGCAAAATCTACAATGGAATGGTTCAAAAATAAACATATACAGGTGTTAGAATGGCCAAGTCAAAGTCCAGACCTGAATCCAATCGAGAATCTGTGGAAAGAACTGAAAACTGCTGTTCACAAATGCTCTCCATCCAACCTCACTGAGCTCGAGCTGTTTTGCAAGGAGGAATGGGAAAGAATTTCAGTCTCTCGATGTGCAAAACTGATAGAGACATACCCCAAGCGACTTACAGCTGTAATCACAGCAAAAGGTGGCGCTACAAAGTATTAACTTAAGGGGGCTGAATACTTTTGCACGCCCAATTTTTCAGTTTTTGATTTGTTAAAAAAGTTTGAAATATCCAATAAATGTCGTTCCACTTCATGATTGTGTCCCACTTGTTTTTGATTCTTCACAAAAAAATACAGTTTTATATCTTTATGTTTGAAGCCTGAAATGTGGCAAAAGGTCGCAAAGTTCAAGGGGAATACTTTCGCAAGGCACTGTATATATATTTATTTTATCTTGTGTACTTTAACCATTTGTACATTGTTAAAACACTGTAAATATAAATATATATATATATGTACAGTGTTTTAACAATGTACAAATGGTTAAAGTACACAAGATAAAATAAATAAGCATAAATATGGGTTGTATTTACAATGGTGTTTGTTCATCACTGGTTTGTGGATCTGTGTAATCTGAGGGAAATAGGTCTCTCTAATATGGTCATACGTTGGGCAGGAGGTTAGGAAGTGCAGCATTTTATGGGCAGTGAGCACATAGCCTGTCTTCTCTAGAGAGCCATGTCTGCCTACGGCGGCATTTCTCAATGGCAAGGCTTTCCTTAATTAAGTTTGGATCAGTCACAGTGGTCAGGTATTCTGCCGCTGTGTACTCTCTGTTTAGGCCCAAATAGCATTCTAGTTTGCTAAGTTTTTTATGTTAATTCTTTCCAATGTGTCAAGTAATTATCTTTTCGTTTTCTCATGATTTGGTTGGGGCTAATTGTGCTGCTGTTCTCTCTCTCTCTCTCTCTCTCTCTCTCTCTCTCTCTCTCTCTCTCTCTCTCTCTCTCTCTCTCTCTCACTCCCCTCTCCCTCCCCCCCTCTCTCTCACTCTCTCTATCTCTCTCACTCCCCTCTCCCTGCCCCCTCTCTCTCTCTCTCTCTCTCTCTCTCACTCCCCTCTCCCCGCCTCTCTCTCTCTCTCTCTCTCTCTCTCTCTCAATTCAATTCAATTCAATTCAATTCAATTCAAGGGCCTTTATTGGCATGGGTAACATGTGTTAACATTGCCAAAGCTCTCTCTCTCTCTCTCTCTCTCTCTCTCTCTCTCTCCCCTCTCACTCCCCTCTCCCTCCCCTCTCTCTCTCTTAATCTCTCTCAATTATATCCTATATGTTCTTATTTTCTGCTCCCTTCCTCTCTTTGCTTTTCTGCCTTCTCTGTCACTCATCACCCTCTCTCTATTTCTTACTGTCTCCCTCACGTCCTCTAGCCCTCCCTCTTAATGAACGAATGGAACCTGTGGTATTTTCTCTAGTATGTAACACAAAACTGCTCTCTAAGCTAACCACAATGTAATACTGCATTAAAATTGCATGGCAGGGTGATATCGATTGACCCATGCCAGGAATACATCTTAAGTTACATGCAGGTAAGCAGCTAGGATACATTACCTTTGCTCTACAAGCAGGTTAGCAGCTAGGATACATTACCATTGATCTACAAGAAGGTTAGCAGCTAGGATACATTACCATTGCTCTACAAGCAGGTTAGCAGCTAGGATACATTACCATTGCTCTACAAGCAGGTTAGCAGCTAGGATACATTACCATTGCTCTACAAGCAGGTTAGCAGCTAGGATACATTACCATTGCTCTACAAGCAGGTTAGCAGCTAGGATACATTACCTTTGCTCTACAAGCAGGTTAGCAGCTAGGATACATTACCATTGATCTACAAGAAGGTTAGCAGCTAGGATACATTACCATTGCTCTACAAGCAGGTTAGCAGCTAGGATACATTACCATTGCTCTACAAGCAGGTTAGCAGCTAGGATACATTACCATTGCTCTACAAGCAGGTTAGCAGCTAGGATACATTACCATTGCTCTACAAGCAGGTTAGCAGCTAGGATACATTACCATTGCTCTACAAGCAGGTTAGCAGCTAGGATACATTACCATTGCTCTACAAGCATGTTAGCAGCTAGGATACATTACCATTGCTCTACAAGCAGTTTAGCAGCTAGGATACATTACCATTGCTCTGCAAGCAGGTTAGCAGCTAGGATACATTACCATTGCTCTACAAGCAGTTTAGCAGCTAGGATACATTACCATTGCTCTGCAAGCAGGTTAGCAGCTAGGATACATTACCATTGCTCTACAAGCAGGTTAGCAGCTAGGATACATTACCATTGCTCTACAAGCAGGTTAGCAGCTAGGATACATTACCATTGCTCTACAAGCAGGTTAGCAGCTAGGATACATTACCATTGCTCTACAAGCAGGTTAGCAGCTAGGATACATTACCATTGATATACAAGCAGGCTAGCGGCTTGGCTACATTAGCACTGATCTACAGTACGAACAGGTTAGCGGCTAAGCTAAAGTACCACCAAACACAGCACAGAATGCTTTTCTAATAGAATTCCCTGATCACACCTGTAGTTGATGTCATGGCAACGTTAGCTAGTTAAGCTCATGAGTAGAAACACGTCACCTGGTCTAACGGTCCTCTGGCGTTGAGCTGCTCATGTACAGGCCATCAATTCAAAGGTACTCCTCCGAAATAAAGTATTTTTTTTAACGAAGATGTAAAGTTTCAGTATGTCACTTTCATAACGTTCCAGTAATAACATGTTTAACTTAAGGCATTGACTCAAATCTAAGATTAGCCTTTAGATTAGGAGAAAATGGAGAACTGAGGAAGACTTTCCACTTCTCTCACTGACTTCTCAAACTCCCAAAAACTTGGCCTGGTCTGTTCGGTCTGTTTCACAAGCGTTCACCGAAGTCTCGCGGTGTTGCACCTCTGGGTTTAGATATTCTGTGGTTGTGCTGATCTACAAGCAGCTTAGCAGCTAGGCTGAATCATCACTGATCTACAAGCAGGTGAGCAGCTAGGCTGAATCATCAGTGATCTACAAGCAGCTTAGCAGCTAGGCTGAATCATCAGTGATCTACAAGCAGGTGAGTAGCTAGGCTGAATCATCACTAATCTACAAGCAGGTTAGTAGCTAGGCTGAATCATCAGTGATCTACAAGCAGGTTAGCAGCTAGGCTGAATCATCACTGATCTACAAGCAGGTTAGCAGCTAGGCTGAATCATCAGTGATCTACAAGCAGGTTAGCAGCTAGGCTGAATCATCACTAATCTACAAGTGAATCATCAGTGATCTACAAGCTTAGCAGCTGAATCATCAGTGATCTACAAGCAGGTTAGCAGCTAGGCTGAATCAT